>NW_028324300.1:37760538-37945538 GCF_058129835.1 Hydra viridissima
TTACTGATTGGTCCTAAGAACATTGTTTTCCCACTGTATTCTTTTTTTCTTACTTTGGCACCAAGTATGTGGTATTTTTGTGGCTATTCTACTAACAACCCCTGCTTCCATCAGTTGCCTGTTCTCTGTTGCCACATATTGGATCTTCTGGAGAACTATTTATATTACTTATAACATCTGGGGTAGTAAATAGTCTATTTCTCTTACTTTTGGTAGCAATTCTTCTGTCTTCAATAGTAAATGTAATTTGCTGATGTCCTGATCATTTGACCACACTTCCAGTTTCTTCCTTCACTTTTATAATACTCCATACCACTCAAGTAGATGTTTTGATTTTTTCTACAGTTTGTTTCATTGAATATTTTTTTAAACACAATCTATTGACAATCATGTTTCTACTGATAATTAGCGTTTTCTTTTTGATTATCATTTTGAATGGAAATAACAAAATTATATTTATTATTGAACTCAAAAGCATCACAGCAAAACCAAACCTTTTAAAAAGCCTTTGCCACTATTGATTGCTAAGTGCATTTTGCAATAAACGCCGTGGAGTCAATGCCTTGATTATTTTTCAAGTTTGAGTTACTCAAGTACGTACTTGAAATTTTCAAGTTTCACTTACGAATCCGCTCAAGTTAAATACTAAGACTTGAGTTAAATAGAGTATTAAATACAAAGACTTGGTTAAGTAGAGTATTGAATTATTGGATTGACAGAATCTTTTTAGCTAATGCCAAGGCTGGTACTAGACTTATTGTTATCAGGTGCTATTAAGATTGATGAATGTTTAACATTAAAGGTTACTGAAATTTTCAAATGCGAAATCCCAATTTTCTCAAAAGTAGAAATAGTAAACAACTGGAGGTCTTCCTCGGTGGTCTTTATTTCTTCAAATACCAAGTTTTCACTCTTACAACTGTTTTGAATACAAAATTAGTACAAATGCACTAATGCATTATTGCACAAATATTTCATTTGTTAATTAACATTAAGTAAGCGCTATAAATTTTTGTTTTTATTGATAAAATTGTAAATAAACTAAATTAAATCATTAAATTGTGAGGGCCAATCCGCAATTTCTTTTTATAATTGGGAATTTTTACAATAGTGATGAACAAATTGAAAAAAAAATTTTCATAAACTTTTGAAATAGGAAAGAATTTTCTCTCATAACCTTTTTTAAATAGTAAGGAATAGTTAAATGATTATGTTTCTCAGCGTCTATAACCTTAGCATAAATAATGGTCTTGATAACTGTAAGGTTTATTAAGGTTTAATTGAAGAGCATGTTTAGGCAAAGAAACCGTAAACACCTACTGGAGAAAATATGAATGTGTATATTGTTAAATTTATGATATTTAAATTATCTACCACAATTAAGTCACTTTGATTTACCAATATTACAAAACAAAAGTAAAAGAAATGCAAAACTAGAGCTTTTTTTTTTAATATCTGTTATTCAAATTACTATAGATGTTATGCTTATGGAAATATTCAGTAGGCTGATTTGAGACAACTCACTCATGGTAAGTTGTCTCAATTTTCTTGTTCTTATGATTGAATACAGGCTCAATCTAATATTCTGCAATTTTTTCAACAATTGCAGTGGATGCCTCTTAAATTGTCAACTTTTTCTCTGAAGATATAACCAAGTGAACGAGTGCATCTCCCTTGGGTAGAATTTTAAACCCTTAGATGTCCTAATACCTAATGAGAAAGACATCTGAGTCTTCTGTGACATTTTGAAACTATACTTTCTGTGAATCTGGAAAGAAAAATAATTTTATGTATACACTTTGAAATAATAAAAAAGGTATATTTAGTTTAGCTACCAATCTAAAACACTGAAGCTTCCCTAAAGCTTTTTTCAAAATTAAAAAAAAAAAACTAGAAAAATTTTGATTAAGAACAGTTATCAACCATGCAAACAGTTGTGAAATTCATTTATGCATTTTATAATTCAGCAGTGAAAGTTACATTGACCTCTAGGTACAGCTGTTTATGTAAGGTTTTCAGAGTCCTGATTGGTCAAAAAGCTAAATGCACTACATGGGAAAAATTATCTTACTTCTAGAAAAGTCTTTGACAATCAAAAGTCAAAATGTGTAGTTTTATCAGCTTTTGAAAAAAAAAAGAATAAATAAAATCAAACTTAATGCTCCTGTGCAACCTCTAAATAGTTTTCAGTCCTCTAGATTTTTCACCATTATTATCCTAAAAGGAGTTCAACATGGTTTCCATAATGATTCTTAAGTTATTACTTATATATATAGATTTTTATATATAGATAGGGATCACCCTAAGGTATAGTGCAGTATTTTTTTTTGCAGTGCATCTTATCAACCCTTCTTTTAACCTATGCAACTACTTTCTCCATTTAGACCCATCAGAGGTTCTGAACTTTTCTGTATTGTCAGTATCTAAAGAGAGTATTATGTTGATTTGGTACCATCCAGAAAATCCGAATGGAAAAATAACTAGTTACAGTGTTGAATATGGGGAGCTTAATTCATCAAGGATTATATTTCTTAATATTTCAGCTTCTCACTGGCACCTAGACAATCAGACTTATGAAGTTGCAAGTTTAAGAAACTTTCAGGAATATCAGTTTAGAGTAAGTGTGTACATAAACCATAACCCAAAATGAGATCTGATAAGTTATATTTAAGACATTAGGTAAGGATTATTATAGATTCTTATAGCAGTTAAAGTTTGATCAATCATTTATCAAAATAAAGTTTGTTTTAAAACAGATAAAAAAAAAAAAGAAAAAAAAGTGTGTCAGCTAAGGCACAATATTATTTTACAGTTAGTTTTAACGTAAGTGTAGAAAGTGTTTAAGTTTAAATTTTTTGTTTAAGGTAAGAGCTGTTACTAATCACCATTTAAATCCAGGTGCATGGAGTAATTGGATAGAAAAAAAGACTCTTGAAGGAAGTAAGTATGAACACTCTTAGTCTTGATAATGATAATCATGATAAGGATTTTGATGATAGTAATTACCTTTTTTAACAATTATAATGAACCATATTGTTTTTGCAAAGTCCCAAGTGCTCCTGAAAATCTAACTGGAAATGCTACCTCATCTAGAGACATTTTGTTACAGTGGAAAGAACCAAAGCATCTAAATGGTATTCTTCGAAACTACACGGTATGTGTCTTATTTGAAATTGTGCTGATGATGATATTTGTTTTTGACATAATGATTGTGGAATAAATTAGTGTGTTTAAAAAACTTGCATTTTTTACAGATAAGTTTTAATGGACGCAAGTATTACAATTCATCTTTCAAGCACGATGGACAGTTGTTTGTAAGTTCAACTGAAACAGTTCTTGAAGAACTTTTTCCTGGTACAAAGTATGAAATCTTTGTGAATGCAGAGACAATAGACAAAGGCCCCTCTTCTGAATTGATTGTGACGTTGCCTTATGATGGTATGATTTTGCCATTTCCATGTAGAGTTTTATTAACTTTAGGAATAGATTTTGTTAATTGGGAAATTCGTGAACTAAAATGTTACATGCTATTCTTAATGTCTAATTCTTATCAGCTTGAAATAAGTTAATTATTAATGTGTTATGAATGTTTGATCTGATAAGCTCCACTTGCTGCGCATTTTGATGCATGTTCTTTCATTTTTAGAACCACATGCACCTGTATTGAAGCTAAAAAATCAAAGCTCAGAACTAAGGAAAATTGTTTTATACACAGTTCCAAGTTTCACTGGACCAATCAGGTTACAACCTTGTTTCGTTTGTCTAGGGTTTAAGTAATGAAATCAATAGAATGACTTCAACTTAGTTATAGTAAATTAGTTTTTGTAAATTATTGATTATAATATAATTAGGTTAACATAAGTTAATATAAAATATTGTATTTTTAAATTTTATATGAAATTTTCCCTTTTTTTTAAATGATCTTTGAAATTTGTTTTTATTTCCTTTAAAATAGCTTTTCTGTCTTCTTAATTTTGGCTTTAACAAGAGTGGCTTAAATGAATAAAAGTTATCATTAGCAGAATTGAAATGAAATATAAAAAACTCAAGTTCAGAATGAATTGAAAATTGATTTAAATAAGAAGCAAATTATTTTATGTGAAATGTTGATTCCGTAAAACCTCTTCTCATGTTTATATAGTTATTATGAAGTTAGTATTCAAGACAATATTGAAAATTGTACAAGCCATACTAATGCTGCATTTATAATAAACTCTGGTTCCAACATCAATGAGCTTATAATTCATAAAGGTGATGAAGCCATCACACTGGACAAGGAACAATTTCAACTTGGTTTAATTGGAAAGTTTTTAGTATGTTACCGAGCTGTAATCAATGATACTTTGAGTGTGAGTTAAATACTTTAAGTCATTTTTAAATTTTTTTTCTAAATTTTCATGTCTTCAGCCAAATGAGAATTTGAAAATAAAAACTGTTTTATATTTTATTTCTTTGCTCCATTCCATTTTTTTTTTTTTTTTTTTTTTTTTTTTTTTTCTTTCAACCTCCAAACAATGTCTCATGTTCAATTTTCTTGGTTTTTGTTTTTTGTTGTTTTTTTTTTCGGTTGTGATACCTGAGAGCACAAAGATGCTTAAAAAGTGGATATAAAACATTTTTTTCCAATGATTTAATAGTTTTTCTGGTTTAAGTAATGAAAAGTCACAAAACTAAAATTTATCTTTTTTTCTAGGGTAATGTCTACAAAGGAACATTTTCTCATTTATTTCTAGGTTGGTTATCAGAAGTTATTTTAAAATTTCCACTTTTTATCTCGTTCAAAATCCATTTAGATCTACATTCCTAATTTTTAAAAATTTATCCCTCAGCTCTTTTACTTCATGACTTTTTTTACTTTTTTTTAGAAAGGAGTGACTTGGCAAAAGTGAGAAAAGAAGAAATAACAGTTGGTGTCAGCACAATAACTTTAAGCTTATCAAGAGGACCATTGTCCACAAGGTGAGGGAAAATGAATAATGTTGCTACTTTTTAGTATATTTCTTTTTTAAAATTTTAACTGTGTTTTTTAAACTTGCGATTAGTTTTATTTGTTTTACTTCATGTTTTTAAAAATTTAAGTTTTGATATTGGCATATGATTAGTAATAAACTATAAATTTAATTTAAAGTTCACTTTTTTAATCATATTTATTAACATATATTCATATATTGATATATAATAATCATATATTAGTATGTGCAGATTTAATGAACCACTTGAATATACTTTGATGTAATATTTTTTCAGTAAAGTAACAAACATAACTACCACAAAATATCTTGTTTGCAAAAGTTCTTACAATAAACTTTGGAATAAAAACAATATATCATCATCAGCACAATTTCAAATAAGACACATACCATATATTTTCAAAGAATATCATTTGGATGCTTTGGTTTTGTCCACCGTAACAAAATGTCTCTTGTGTTTTGTAGCACTTTTGTAGATTTAATGTTAATTTATTTGATGATTATTTAATCGCTGTTAAATTTAAATTAAGTCAAATCTAAAATAATTTGATTGTTAAGACAGTTATATTTTTTTTAAAAAATTTGGTTTTGTTCCGACCCATTAATCTACTTCAAAATAGTCCTATGCAATTAAATCTGTTTGACTAATTTTTTGAGAGTAACAAATTTATATATGAATTTTATACTTATGTACAAATTTGTTTACTTGTTTACCAAAAACCTTGCTGTTTTAAGCGTACAAAGAAAACATACCAAACATTCTATTTTAAAAAATTAAACGCACTTTCAAAATGTACAAAACATTCTACTTTAGAAAATTTCACGAAATTTGATTTATCAAAAAACGGATACAGAAGGTATTATTCATCACCAACGAAAAAACATAATAAAAAATTTACCCATTTTTTTGGTCAAGAAACTGATGTCTATAGAAACTTTTTTATAGGCAAAAATTTGTTTTTGTCTTTAAACAAGTATAGCACATTCTTTTCTCCATTCTTCTTTTCTTTTTTTTTTTAATTTAAATTTCTATTGATGAGTTTTGATTTAATTTTCTAATTTCAATTTCCAAATTTAATCGATAAAAACTTGTAATGATTTTGGTAAAAAAACTTGTAATGATTTTGGTCAATCAACAAATGTCTATGAGGTTAAATGAAAGAAGTTTTTATATGCAAAATATTCAATATCTATAAAATCTATAAAAAAAAGGGAATATAATGTTCTTGAGTATAGCATATTTTTTTCTCCATTCTAGTTAATGAATATTAGAATATTTACCTTTGTCACAACTACTGTTTCCTGTTTTACATCTGACTAGTGATCATGTGTATATTTTTTGACATCTTTTTTTCACTCAACAGGTATTATCAAGTAATTGTTTTCAAGGGAGATCCAAAAGATATAGATCCATCTCCCTCAGAATTGAAGCCATATGAAGAGAACTCTAATATTTACATAGCAGCAGAGTTTGAAGCTTCAAACTTTGATAACTTGCAAAACTTTACAGTTGGTGATGGAAAAATGTACAAACGCTTAATAACTGTAAATACCAGTGTTTATAACTTTGCTTCTGATGTTGTAGAAAATGTGAAACTTCAAGATGGCACTTCATATGCCATTCTTCAAAGAGCTTATGAAAATGAAGTGAGAATGCTTTGGTTTAAAATAATCTTTTTTTTTAAAGAATGCTTTTATGTATATTATGAGAAGTTACTCACTTAAGAGTGAAACAAAAATGACTAACTTTTGAATATTTCTTTTTCTAGGCAAAATATTACTCAACTCCTTGGTTTGTGAATGTTCAAACTGAAAAAAAATCAAGTAACCCCTTGTTCTTCTTTAAGAGTTATATTTCTTTACACTTGCAAACTATTTATAATTTGATTTTCAACTTTGATATGTTTTAATTGTACAATATACTTACTAAAGAATGATGTGATGAGGATCTGAGAGCTTTTTTCTGAATTTTAGATAATTGAGCTAGTAGAAGTCTAGTTAAAAATATTTTGAAAATTTAGAAGAAAATTTTCTTAACTCATATAAACTCTTCTCTATACTTTGATTTTCAGTCTTGATATCTTCATTTTACTTACTCACAAATTAATGTTTCCTATAAATAAAATTTGAATATTCAGATGCCATATTAAGTTTATAAATGATAATAAATTTATGCACATACTGGTATTCATCACCAGACATTTTGTAAAGAACTGTTTTTTCTGTTGAAGATTTTTTTTTCTGCTTGCCATATTAAAGGAGCTAATTCTTTAAATTTTAAAATTTTAAAATTTGATTTTTTTTTTTTATGAGGATTTTTTTTCATTAAAACTTAATTAGTTTTTATGATCTTATTGGCATATAAAACAACTTGGTTACTATTATCAGGTTGATGCCTATAAGCTGACCAAGTTACTGCCCAGGCTTTTTTTCAACAGTATATGAGCAATTGCATGAATTCCTGTGCTGCTGGCTGTAATGTATGCATTGGATAAAATCTTTTTGCAGTAATTTCAGCCAATAGAACTCATAAATTAAACTGTTGGCTTTTTCAGGCTCAATTGTTGTGCAGATATTAATAGAACATTTGTTGCAGTTTTTAACAATAAAAAATGTTGCAGCATTTATTTCAAACTTATTCTTGTGATACCAATCATTAGAACCTCAAACAAATTAAAGCTAGGTATTTGTAAATAAAATAATGTCTAGACTGGACATTATTAATAAGGCAACTTTGATTGAGGTTAATTAACTGTTTTTAGTGAATATGGTTCATCGTCAGTATTTCTTAAAATAATGTAAACAGTGTCATATAGAGTCACAAAAAAATTTAAAGTTTGAAATTTTTTAAATTTAAGTTTTTAGATATAAAAAAAAGGTGATATAAATAGATAATTACATAATTGATAATTAAATTTTTTCTAATTTTTTTTTAAAGTAATTCAATTGAACATTTATGCTATTGCAATTAAAATAATACCACTTTAGAGTTAATTAACTTACCAGCCACAGAAAGTTTATCACAGTTACTATTAATCATAAGAGGATTAAGGCAAGTAGATGAGAGCCTCAAGAGAATTTTTTTTTTTTGCATTATTTAGAGTGTAACCCTAATCCAAATTATGTGTAACTTTTTTTTGTATAGTGATTATATATAATATAAATTATCTTTTTTATGCATAATTTTTTCTCTTTTAGCTTCTCTTCCTCCTTTAACTTTAGCTGCTCAGAAAAAAGCTGGTATTGAAGGTGTTATTGGAGGTGTATCTGGTGGTGTTGTTTGTATAATTATTTTATTGGCTGTTCTTGGTGTTAAAATTATAAGGTTTGATTCTATTGTTTTATGTTTCAGTTGGGAATGTTTTGTTTAAAATGATTTTACTCTGTAAATAATGTTGATATTTTAGATATATGTAAAAAAAAAAAAAACTATCCATTTATTACGTAATCTTGACTTTATATGTCAAATGTCAAAAACATTCTTATCTACCTTTGCTTTCAAAAGGTTTTTTGTGAAAATTTTAATTAAACTGTGTTATGGTTTTTCTAGAACTTTCTAGATTCAACAGAGCATTTAGGAATTTTCTATATTTTGTAGAACCTTCTAGGTTTATAATAACATTTGAGAATGTTCTATATATTTTCTAGAACATTCTATTACACTATACTATATGAAGTTTATATTGTTCTTGTTTAATATATGTATGTATGCTTTTTTTTTATATTGAAAATAAAAAGTTTAACAAAATCAAACCACTCTTTGGATCTGTTAATTACAAAAATATAACTAATTGAATTTGATTTGAGCACATTCAAAATGAAGATTGAGTCAAATTTTGTGTAGTCGAGTTTTGTAGAGTAAAGATTGATATAAACAAGTAATAAAACTTGAGATTTAGCAAAGGAGCTGGTTTTACTTTTTTAAATAAGATCAGCATAAATCATATTTTATATATTATAAATTATAAAATAAATTTTTTAACAATTTTTTTTTTATATGCTCACAAAAATGAAATATTTAAGAAAAATACACACTTAAAAACTTTTCTTAAACATTTTCTTTTTTCTTTATTTTATAAATAAAATAGTGGTATAGATAGAAAATAATGGTATTGGCAACAATAACTATGATAATTTTTAATTTTGTTTAGAAGGCAAAAAAGAGGACTACCCTATAAAAAGGAAAAGCCTATTAATATGGATAAAAGTCTTAAAGTTGACCCAACCCCACTTGTGTATCATGCTTATGTTCAAGATCAGAATGAATGTGAAGATGAAATTCCTGGTAATTTGTTTTAATTTATCATGAAGAACAGTTTTTTTGATTTTGATATATATTAATTTCTATTTCTTTTTTATTTTTTGTTTTCTTATTTCTTTCATTTTATTTCCAAAACCAGTTTCTAAAGAAAAAGAAGTAACTTTTGATAAAAAACCACCTGACACTATAGTTGTTGATTCACATCATCCACCAATTAGCTTGGCAGAATTTCCTGCCCTTTGGGATTTACTAATTAAAGACAGTTATCATGCTCTTTCTGAAGAATACAAGGTTTGTACTCATTAAGATATCTTTAGTAAGAAAGAATTGGTATGAGTAATTTCTGGGTTATTTATAAATTATTTTAAAATGTAACTACGTAAGAGACACAAGGAATATTGGGACAAAAGGAACTTAATGTGCCATGTTTTTCCCCTTAAAATCAAACTTTTTATTTGATAAAAATCTTTAGAAATTTTATGAACAAGAATGCTATATATTTTTTAAATAATCTCTTTAAGTGAAAGTATGTTATTGGATGTTGTTTTTCTTTATTTTCTTCATTTTCAGTTTCTGTTTATTTTTACTGTATCGGTTGTATATATGATTTTCTATCAAATTTTGTTAGAAAAACAGCTAGTATTAGGTATTTTTTAAAAATAGAGAATTTACTGCATGTGTGTTAAAATTTGGCACTCAACTTTGATGAGGTTTTGTAATTATACAAAGCGTTTTTCTGAAAATATATCGTCGTCAAAAGATTTTTGATAAACCCTCCAAATAATTTTGCTGAAGGAATTGTGAACAAAAAAACTGAGGAGGTTGTCAAACTTCTTCATGCAGGAATACCAGTTTCTGAGATTATTCAAAATCTCAAGGTCCCCCAGAAGAATTGTTTACAATATTAAGAAGAGCTTAGATGTTGATGGGACTGCAGAAAAGAAGCCTGGAAGTGGCAGATCCATTTCAGTTTTTAAACATGGTTTTGTAAACAAGGTCAAAAGTAGGTTCCAGACAAATGCAGCTAAGACATTGAAAAACTTGACCTGATATCTTAGGCAAGGTCAAGTTTACACCTCAGACAAATCATCTGTTGTTCTTCCTTGGGTTCAAGCTAATTATCCTGAACCTGCAATTATGTTTTCATGCATAATAGAACTCCATATCACAATGCCAATGTTACCAAGTAGTGGCTTGCTGATCATCTGAAATTTTGGCCCAAATTTTGATCTCACAGATCATGATTCTTGGATCAGTCAGTTCCAATGGTAAGAAAATGTTACCAAAAAATGGGTGTACCAAAAACTACATCAAAAGTTTCTGAACCCCCATGTTCTTCCTTGGGTTCAAGCTAATTATCCTGAACTTGCAATTATGTTTTCATGCATAATGGAGCTCTATATCACAATGGCAATGTTACTGAGTAGTGACTTGCTGATCATCTGAAATTTTGGCCCAAAAACACTGGCCACCTAGCTCTCCTGACCTTAGTCCTGTGGACTTCAATATCTGGGCTAAAGTTCCACTATAAGCTTGTAAGTATCAGAACCCTAACACTGACCAACTTGTCATTATCTCAGGCCTGGACTGGGAAATATACAATAAGAAAAACTGTTCAAAGTTCTGATCTTGGATTGAAGCAGTGTTCACAGTTGAAGGCAGTTACATTTATTTAAACTAAACTTTATTCCTGTGTTTGTTTGATGAAATAAATGTTTTTTTCTCTTTCTTTTATCAACTCAGCATCTTTTGGCTCCAAAGTTTTGTCTCAGAAAAGTGCCAAATTTTAACTCATATATGGTATAATATTTTTATTATTGAAAATTTGAATTAAATACAAATGAAGTAACTTTTTATTTGTTTTTTTTTTTTTTGTTGTTGTTGTTTTTTCTTTTTTGATACAACCTTGTTCAATAAAAAGCCACTTCAGCTTGAACTGCTTCCTATGCAAGGTCTAAAATGAATAATTTTTAATGAAAAATAAACATGCTAGATTTAAATAATCTCTGAAAAAGTGTTCATGTTTGTTGAAGCTTTTTTTTCACCAATGTTTTGTACCACAAAATGGTTTAAATGTTGATAAAGTTTGATAATCACATAACCCTAACAGTTATGAAACTGTTAGGAGTTATGTGGTCGTCAAATTTTTTGGTCATTTCATGAGTTATTTCATACTTACTTAATGATGCAGTCTTACTAATCACATAAGTTTACTTTTTCTCATTACATCTATCATGATTGTGATGATGTCATGATGATGATATCATATATGATGTATTCCTGAACAAAGTTTTTGACTGCTTTCTCTGACATCATGACCTTTTGGAATTGACATTTGCTGGTCTGCTGAATTTGCTGTAATGTATCAGGTTTTTTTAATGATGTCAGAGCATCTTGATCAAGTCACTGAATAGATAGAGATCTTATAATCACTCAGCCTTTAAAGCCATAACAGCATCTTGCCTCTTCATTTCTAATGTGACCCTTCTTTTTTTTTACAATTTGTTATTTGTTTGAAAGAGATTTAGGCTTTTCACTTTGAAATGAAAAATAAGTTAATTTTTTAAAATCAGAGATTTTCATTTTGTAAATTGCAGTTGCCCAACTCTGGATTTGAACTTTTTTTGATTAAAAAAGTATTATTTTGGTTTTAACTTTTACCTCTTCCGCTTATTATTTTTTTCACTTTGTTTTTTTCACTTTGTTTTTTTTTTTCAATTTTTTAATTTTATAGTCTTTAAACTCTGGTCAGTTATACAATTGGAATGATGGTGTTTCACCTGAAGTCAAATCTAAAAATCGCTATGCTAATATTGTACCATGTATTACGTTTGAATTTTTTTTTTTTTAAATAGTTTTAATAATTGTAAAAACTTATTTGGTTTAATCTTAGTGTTATTTTTTAATCTTCAAATAATCTGTTTTCTTTCTTTTTGTTGTTTTGTTTTTTTTTTGTTTTGTAAAAAAACAGTTTTAAACTTTTCTTTTCCTGTTGTTGGGATTTACTTTGGTTAACAGTCAGCCATGATTGGCTTCTTCAAGTTCTTTTTAAGATTTTAAAAAAAGAGTTTCTTTTGCTTTACAACTCTATTTTTAGACGATCATTCCAGAGTGCATTTGGGAAATGATTTAAATGTAAAAAGTAATTACATAAATGCATCATTTATTCATGTAAGTGTTTTTTTTTATTGTTTTTTAAGTTTTGAATGTTTTTCATAACGTTACACAAATTTTTTTAGTTTCATCTGCTAATTCTTTAAGTAATATTTTTTATTTGTTATTTCAGACTATTTACCTTAATTTTATTTTTAGATTGATTGTCTACATTTAACATGACTAATTATCTAAATTCAATAAAAAGGTTACCATAAATACTAAATATGCTAAAAACAAATCTTTAACAATCTTTTTTACCAACTCTTGTAACATTAACTTGTGTTGATGCTTGTTAGTAGTATTGGTGTAATTGTTACTCTGTCATTGTTTTGCTATTACAGTTGTACTGCTCAGCAGTTGTACTGCTCAGCAGTTGTACTGCTCAGCAGTTGTACTGCTCAGCAGTTGTACTGTTTTTGTTGTTGTCTTCTGTTTATTAAACAAGTTTCAAATAAAAAAAAAATTTTCTCTGATTTTAAAACATTTTTATTGTAAATTTCTTTCGTAAAAATGAGTTTTTCTTTGCATTTATAGGGGTATTCATCTCAAAATACTTATATAGCAACACAAGGTGAAAAAATTCTTTAAATTGAATTTTTTTAAATTTTAGCCAATAATAATATTAGTATAATATTTTATTTAAAATTCCTATTGATATTGTTCATATTATTCCATCTAATGTTACATAATAACTGCATTTAATGTTAATTTGTTCTTTATATTACTATTTTTTTAAAATTGTATCCTGTGATATCCAAAGAATTGCTATTGATATGTAAATAGATATATTATAAATATATTTGGATTTATAAATACTTTTTAGGCCCTAATGCATCATCTGTAGATGACTTTTGGAAAATGATCTGGGAACAAGATGTCCCTGCCATTGTAATGTTAACAAATCTCATAGAAAAAGGAAAGGTTAAAAGATTTGTATTAAAAAACCAAAGTTTTGAAGTATATACTTCAAAGCTTTAAAAATGTTTAAATCTTTAAAAACTTTTATTGTTATATCATGTAAAAGGAACCATTATTTTTCTTAACAAACATTTTTCAAAATTTTTTTTATAGATAAAATGTGAGTTGTATTGGCCATTGTCTGGTGCAAAAACCTTTGACAACATTGAAGTGACAATCTCATCTACAGATACATTCTCAGACTATATTATTCGGAAATTTTCTATAAAAAAGGTTCAAAAAAATAAAATAAAATTTCAATGCAAAAAAAGTTTTTGAGGGAGAAGTATAAACAATGTGATGATCTGTGATTTGTAATTATAATATGATCTCCAATTAAGTTTTAAAATTTCTGTAATAATACCTTTGTGATATTTGTTGTTTTTATTTTATTGGTTTTTTTGTTTAGGTGGACGGTAAGGAAAAGAAGGTAGTTTTCCATTTTCAATATCTTCAGTGGCCTGATCAAACAGCTCCCGATTTTGTTTCAGACATTCTCATTTTTCGGCATCGCATTAGAAAAGTTTTTCCATATGAACTCACTCAAAAGCCAGTGGTGGTCCATTGTAGGTATGTTTCCTTATTGGAAAATTTTTCCAGAAAAATTTTTTATTTTGCTCAGCTTCAAATTTTTTTCAATTTTTAAACGAAAAAAACTTAAGTTTACTTCAGATTTTTTATTGTCCAAAATGGTAGCATTTTTTAATGAAACTACATCATATTTTTGAATCAAGACATCAAATAAAAGGTTTAACATTATCATGCTAAAGAAGAATTAATATAATAAAGAAGTATTATGGCAGAACAGTGACAAATGAAACACTGTAATGCTTGTTACAAAGCTTTCTATGATGCTTCTGTCTATAGTTACTTCCTGTACATTTTTCTTGAACGTTTTTTTTTCTAGTCATTTTAATTCTCTTGCAGTGCGGGTGTAGGTAGAACTGGAACATTTATTTGTGTTGATGCAATGCTGGATTTACAAAAACACAAAGGCAAAGTGGATATTTTTAATTACGTTAACTTCATGAGAAGTAGAAGAATCTATATGATACAAACAGAGGTTACCATTTTACATATTGCAGTGCTTAATACGGTGCAAAGAAAAGTAAGAAAATTATTTAAACATTAGTTTATTTTTAGGATCAGTATTTATTCGTATATCGTGCTATTTTTGAATCAATCACGTGTGGTGTCACTGAAACATTGGCTTCTGATTTTAAGCAACAAAAAATTAGGCTTCAAGCAAAACATGGAAGTACAGATGGTTTCCAGGATCAATTAGAAGTGAGTTGGTTGGAGTTTTTTTAGATTTATGAAATTTTGTTTTTTTTTTTTGTTTTTTTTTGTCTAGACAGCTTCAAATACTAGAAAGCTTTAAATATCTCAACAAAGTTTAGATCCTGTCTACTTTTTGTTCAAACTTAAAAAGCTTTTGTTGTAATGACTAACGTTAAGAATTTTAATGAAGTGTCTGTTCAAGAGAACAGTTTTAAGTTCCAGGTTAAAAAAAAAGTTGAAAATGTAATATATGGTTTAAAAAGCTGTTAATTTTTTTTTAGTTTTTAAATTTTTATAGAAACTAAAGTTATTTTCTTTAAAACCAAACCCTGAGGAAATCAGTAATGCTCTCAAAGAAGTTAACAAATCAAAGAATCGAAACCAAGAAATATTGCCAAGTAAGCTTACTTTATTGAGATGTTAAACTATCATCATCCCGCTTTATTATCTTAAGATGGTTTTTATCTTATTTTTTTTAACAGTTTTAATTAGAAAAGTTGTGTTGTGTGCAAAAGCATTTTAAAAAATGGTGTAGTTGTTATACAAGCAGTCAACAATAATCAACAGAGACCTTTAGTATACAAAGATCTTCCTCCAAAAAATTTACATGAGTTTTCAACAATTTTTTTTTTTTAAAACTATGAAACTTTTTTGGTTGTTGGATAACTTTTATTACAAAATTTTTTTGAAACAGGTGATGAAAAACGTGTAATATTGATAAATGGTTTATGTGAAAACGATGGTGGAGATTATATAAACGCAGTTTTTGTTAATGTAAGATTTAAAAATTTGTCTTTGGTGTCCTATCCATAATGAATACATGTTTAAAATATCTATTTATTGAATTTTGTTTGCAGTTTGTCCCCTCAGTTGTGTTAGAGCCGTTTGTGACAAATTTTCATCACAGTTGTTATAATTTAGGGTTTTAAGAAAGTTGATCAATTTATTGCTACCCAGCACCCCCTTCCTGATACTCTGTCAGACTTTTGGACTATGGTACTTCTGAAGAAGATTGGGACCATTGTGATGCTTCATGACACCAAGGAAGAGTCTGTAAGTAACAATAATAAACAAAATAATGCTAACATCACTATATTAACATAATGATATTTCAATACTGATATTTCATGATAACCATAAAATTGAAAACTTTTGTTGCAAGAAAGTTTACTTTGTTTAAAAGGCATTGATCTTGGGTTTTATTTTTTGGTGCTGATGTGTCATGTACTTGCTTAATGATCAAGTATTGCAGAAAAAAGAATAGGAATCATCGAATGGAAGTTCCACAACAATCAAAATTATTTTATGAACCTGTTTAAATTGAGGATGGAACTGGTTTGTAAAAGAATATTTTTGATTGTTTAATTTATTGTTGAAAGTGATTTGAAGTGAGGCAATTTAAACACTTAGAGATTTTTTCAATAAACTTTCATTTTTGATTTTGATTTAACCAGAGCTGGGCAACCAATAGTTTTTTTTACATCCAATGTCCAATAATTTTTCCAATTTGCCAGTCTGATAAGAGATCTATGATTATGATAGTCCAACAGCTCAAAAAAATTTCAAGCCATTTTTTAATTTTTTTTTTGTTTTTTTATCCATTTTGAAAAAAATCACATTTTTTGCTGGGTTTTTCAAAATTGAAAAAATGGCTCTAGATTTACACTGAGTACAGTGCATTATATACCTTGCCACCTAACTTGGCCAAGTACTTCAGGGCCATCTGTTTTTTGGTTGGGGTGAAGTAAGATCTGATATACTCACAGATATGGGGTGGTGACATGGTGGACAGGCTGACAACGCTGCATGTGGTAACGTAGTCAGCCTGCTCACCATGTTACCACCCCATATTTGTGAGTACATCAGGTCACCCCATCTCTCCTCTTGCTCATTGCACTAGCAGGGCGGCTTGACCTATCATTTTGGCTCATGGCACAAGGAGGCCGGCTTGATATAGACGTCCAACATTTATCCATTTCGGCTTACTATGATGGCATCTATCTGTCTTTATTTCAGAGATTTAAATTTGATAAAATAATGAAATTAAATAATAACATTTAAATATCAGTTTTACTCTTCAAATAAAAAAACATTCATTGGTAGGGCAAATATTAGATTAATAAATAGGTTATAAACAAAACACTTTTACTACGTCAGACACAGAAAACAGTTATTTTTCTTACATTTACAAATTCACAGCATATTACTAAAGTTTAAAACGTTATTTTTAAAAATTGCATTTTTTTGTAAAAACTAGATAGGCAATGCTTTTTATTTTTGTTTTGTTGCTATTGTTGTTATGGTTGGTCAACTGTGGTTATTTTTTTACAGGAATTGCCTAAACTGCATGGAACATTAAACCATAAGGAAACGCATAAAAATGCTTCGGTTGTTATGAAACATCAAAGCATCGAAGGAAATGTAACATTTAAGAACGTTCTCGTTAACTCCAATGTCAGTAATTTTTTTTTTTTTTTTTATTTGGCTGGTTTCTTAGTCAGAAATTAATTATATTAAAATAATTTTTAACATGTATTTTTCGTTTATGAAGTTTGGTAAAGATAGTGTTGAATGTGGTATCTTGTGTTTCGAGTGGCCTGTAGATAAAGTACCTGATAACCCGAATGACCTTATATCATTAATTACCAAAATGGAAAAACAGCAGTCAAAACATGAAGGAAGTCCAATAATTGTGATGTGCAGGTAAAAGTTGCGATGTAAATATAAAAATGTTTACAATTATAACAACACGAACTTTTCTAAAAGCTAAAACAAAATAATAAACTATAAACGAACTGCATGATTTTCTTTAAGTTTTCATATTTTTATGGATCTCTCTCTATTATATATATATATATACATGTAAATAAATTACAGTTTGATTTATGTTTTAACAGAGACGGAGCATCGCGATGCGGAACGTTTCTCGCTTGTTCAGTTATTTTACATCATTTGCAGTTAGAACAAGCGGTTGATGTTTTTCAAACCGTGAGGAAGATTCGAACGTCTCGACCTCAATTTGTCAATAATGTTGTAAGTGTTGTCTTGTTTATGTAGAGTTAATATCACAATTAAGAACTCTGTTGCATTTTTCGTGGTTAAAAACCTTTTTTATTTTTGTGACCTCTATTATTTTAGCTTCATTTCAAGTTTTGTTACGATCTGGCTTCAACATACATCGATTCCTTTAATTCTTACTCGAATTTCACCGATCTAATTGGGTAGAGTAAACACGTGACTTTAATTTAAAATTGAGACTTATCATTCAAAATGATTTTTTTTTTTCTGTGGTTTTTTCTTTTTATGCTTACATTTTTTTGTAGTTTGAATTTTATTTCAATGAAGAAATTTTATATAAAAATTAAAATTATTTAGAATATAAGGAATTATGTAGAGCATAATTTTCTTGAAGATTTATAAATTGTCAAAATTGTTTTCGGAAGAAACCTAATTATCTTATTGAAATATTATCAATTCTAAATTCTCACGTTCGATTTAGTTGTAAAAATTCTTAATGTAGATAATTTGAAATTTTCATGTATTTATGCAGACTCTGATTTTAGTGTTTGGTTCGCGCGATTCGAAGATAATACAAGCACTAAAATGAAAATTTGACCTGGAGATAATGGCGGCTAATAATGCGTTTAAGAATTAACCCAATTCAACGCATTTCCTTTATTTAAGATGGCTACTTGTTGCAAATAAATAATTTTTTTCATTCTTTGAACTTTGTTTTCTGTGCTACAAAACATAGCATACTAATGGTGAATAAATCAACCAGTGATGATTCTTGTTCTTGTGAAACTTTCAAAACATTTCTTTTATCCCAAGTTGGTCTAAAGTGTCGTAACTTGTCATTTCTCTTATCCCAAGTTGGTCAAAAGCGTCGTAACTTATCATTTTTTTGTGAGCTCTAACAAGTTCACAAAAGATGAAAGTCACTGAATCCTGATTGGAGCAACCCAGATTACAGTAAGGAGCGTGGGCGTGAATGTAGTGCTTTTTTTGGAAATGAGTGAGGGTCGCTTGGCAGCTATATTGGGAATTTCACTGTCCAAACTCATAACACACAATTCGCGTTTTAAAGGAATAGAGGACGTTTTTCGTTCTAGCTTGAAATGCACTGCGATATAAAAAAATCAAAGCGTTAGAAACAGCCAAACTAGTTAATTGATTTTAAAAATATTTGTTTTTAACATATTTTGCTATGATAAAATCAAATTTTTAAAAGTACGTGATTTTTTTAGCTGTTAACCTGTTAAGTTGGGGTTAATCATAATGGAGGAATAAATACTAACTAAATATATAATCTATATATTAACATTAAGAAGCAGCCGTATTGACACGCGTGGTATTACAGAATCAGATCAACAACTTAATGGTCCGTAATTACAATAATAAATATAACGGCCGTGTAGATGACATCACTCTAAGACCCCCACATGATGTCAAAAGTGAAGTTAGTATTGATTTTTATCGATGCCAAAGTTCTAATTATAGAATTGCCTTTAGGAAGACCAGTTTTGCTGTTTCTGTTAACTTCGTTTGTTTTTAAAGAACTGTAGTTTAAGCAAAGCAAAGTTACGCCAAAGTTCTTTTCATCACAATCACACATTTCTGGTTAAAATAACTTTTACAAGAACTCATTTTTTAAACTCATTTCGATTTAAGAACTTGTTCTGTTTACCTTGCTGTCTTTTTGCAGAGGAAACTGATTCAAATCACCAACAGAGACTTTAAAAGATCAGGGGCGTATTTGGCTCATGTTAGTTTTTGATTCACTCAAAACAGCTCCTTTTTTACCTATGCACACACGTACATACAACACATTTGGGCAACCTCGTTTGTTGTGATAAAAGCAAATAGGCGAGATGGTGGCGCATTGATCATCAGGGCGGTATGTTCTTTTAGCCTTTACTCGTTCATTTTTGTCTCATTATGAGCGACCTTGCAATTGAATTAACTTTTATTCTGCCTGAAATCTTTTACTTTTTATATTATTTTAATACAGTTTTTAGCGTATTTTAAAAAAAAAAAAAAAAACGAATTAAAATATAAATAAAAATAAATTAGTATAATAATATAAATAATATAAATAAAATGTATAAATGTAATGTAAATTATGAAATTAGAATAAATATGTAAATAAATAAATGAAACAAAATGTATAAATATAATGTATATAATGTAAATAAAATATAAATAATAAAGAAAATGGAGTTTCTATTATCAATAGTTGAATTTTTTTTTTTAAGCAATTTGACGAGATTTATTTGTGAACCTACAAACATTCTATTGTAAGTGTGTTGGGTGTATAATGATAAAAAATTTGAGCTGTCAACATATCATATGGAAGATATTGTCATAAATGTGCTAACTACACCTATTGGGGCACATTGATCGTTGACTATGCGGGGTTAATTGCTCGGAAGATCAGAGTATCTTACATATTAATTAAAACATGTATTTTTTAAAGTCATATACCTGTATTGTTGATATGTAACTAACGTGTGGTAAGAACTGTTTTTATTTTGTAAGAAGAGAAAGAGAAAAATAAAATGCTCGTTTTACATATCAAAAATGAAACGTGAGAGGCTTGAATAACTGCGCGATTGAGCGCAACACTTATATTGATAATACGTAACTACTAGAAATAAATTTTTTTCATAAATAATAAATAATCACTTTAACACGCCATTTTAAAATGTACTTTTATTTTAAACAAGCATTTTTTAAAGTATTAAAATACTTCAACTAATAAACATGTTTGTTGGCATCTGAAATTGATGTGAAAAATAATAAGATTTGCCTGTTATCAAGAATCAAAAAGAATATTGCAGGCGTTGATTTGTTTTTTATCCTAAATCTTGAGGTTGCAAGATTTATGATAAAACGATAAAGTTGTTTCTCCGAGAACCCAAAACAAAAAGTTATGCTCGATCTACCGATTTCAACAGACGCATGAAAGAGCAAAATATTTATGAAATCTGATCTTCTATATATTATGTTATAAAACTGTTTTAACTACCGCGCAAAAACCGTTTAAAACTTTTAACTGGTAGAGGTAGTATATGTCGGAAGAACTACTTCTCCAGAAAAAGAATATCGGCACCTGCATATTGCGCTTCGAACGCAGTTGCAAATTCTATTTTTTCACTAATTATTCCAAGGGTAAAATTTCATGATATAGAGATTACACGAACAAGGAAAGCCCTTTTGGATGCGTAGGATTTGCAGATCCTTCAGGTCGGAAGATAACATACATTTTTGTAGAAACATTTTTGTGAAATATTCAAACTGTTCTCGTGAGTTTCCAGTTTTATTTCTGGACTATGAAAGTAATATTACTTCTGGACTATGAAAGTAATATTTTTGCCGGAGCCTTAGATTATATTATACAACATGAAATCAAAATGCTAAGATTTTGCCCCATTGCAGCCGTTTTGAAACCAGAACCATTACGAAACCAGAACAGTTTTCAGGCCGTTTTAAAGATTCTACAATATTACATGTGACAATTGGATGGTCACAAATTCGAGACCTACGATCATTTATGATATTGTCTCATTGTTCAGGAACCATATATAAAAGCTTTCTCACTAACATACATCTGGATTTCGATTAGCTGTCATCGGGCCATTCAATTCAGAAATTCTTACACACGATGAATATTTAGCATCACCATAGATCGCGCAGCTCCAAATGCGTTTACCTCCATTCAAAATAACAACATGCAGGGCCGCCGAGAGGGGGGGGGGGGGGGGCAAAGGGACAGTTTGTCCCGGGCAGCAGATGTCGATGGGGCGCCAGATGCCAAAGTAAAATAAAAATAGTTTTTTTAATCTTAAAATGCCATAATTGAAATGTATATATTACTCGCGTTATATCATTATTTTTAATTCATCGAAAAAATAACAAACTGTGAATACAATTTAGAAATAATTCTATTCAGAATTAAGAAAGTAATAGTAAATATTTTTCAACTCTTTACGATCAACTTATTTATTGTAATTTATGTTTAAGATTTATATTTAACTATTGAAATATTGATTTATGACATTAGCTTTTTGAGATTGAGTTAATAATTTTTTGATGAGTTTGCGTAGTTGACAATGCTATTATTTTATTGATGCGTACGGTTATTTACAGTAACTGTTAATAATGAATCGTTAAAAACTTTCTGGTGCCCAAAATAGGGCACTGGCTTCCAAAAGGGTAAAAGAATGTGAAAAAAATAATCAAATGCTCCAAGAATTACGTTGGTTTTACAAAGCTACTAATCAAAATACTGATTTGAAAGTGATTTAGTAGAAATATATAGGTCTATATATATATATATATATATATATATGTATATATATATATATATATATATATATATATATATATATATATATATATATATATTATTTTCGAAGCAATTTACGAATATTTTCGAAATTAATCATTTTTCACACAATGCCAATATCCGTTGCAGAGGGTGAAAGATCTTTTAGTAGACTTTTTTTAAAAAGTTTACTAAAAGATCTTTCACCCTCTTATTTTAAGATTATAAAAAACCATTTCAGAGCTACCATGGGACAAGAGCGACTTTCAAATCTTATGATCTTGTCTATTGAAAATGATCTTGCGAAATCATTGTTATATGATGGAGTAATTTATAATTTTGCCTCGAAAAAGCTCAAAAATTTTATTTAAGTTAGGAATTGTTTATGCTGCGGTTAGTTAGCAAAAAATGAAATAAAGTTAAAGTAGCTATAAAGGCATAATGTACTTTTTCGCTTCTATGCTAAGTATATAAATGAAGCGAAATCTATAAGGGCGCCAAAAAAGGTTTTGTCCCGAGCGGCTTGAAGGCTCTCGGCGGCCCTGACAACATGGAACCTAAAATGAAAATAGCACATGTTGAAACAAACGTTTTAAATAAATTAATATTATAATATTACCAGAAGAAAAAAAAATGTTAAAAGTAAGCAGCTTAAAACAAGAACCTCAACTGATACTTTGCTCAGAAATCTCAAACTTGAAATATTCTCTGCTCAAAATAACCCACAAAAGAATGTCGTGACCAAAATATATATATATATATATATATATATATATATATATATATATATATATATATATATATATATATATATATATATATATATATATATATATATATATATATATATATATATGTAATAAGGGTTTGAGAAATGAAGAACTCCTTGCAGTGAAATTAAAAAACAAATAAAAAAAAAGCAGCTTTGCGTCTTCCCTTTCACAAGTCTGATGATAGCATAAAAGAAAACGTTTTAGTTTTGTAAACTTTATAATCATAATAAAAAACCCAATATAAACTTGAAATAGTCGTTTTAAACTTAAAAGACTAAAATCGTAGAGCTTCTATAAAAACTTCAGATTCTTGTACACTTTTGTCACACAGTCACAGACAATATAAAGTAAGTTTGTTGTTAAATTGAACCAATCAAAAGCTTAACTATTCACCCTGGATGTTCAGACAAGCTTTTAAGCCAACTTAATACGCACTTATCAACTTATTGGAATTCAAATTTTAAGTTTAGCAAAGTCCCGAAAACTCGAACCAACAAGGGACCAAGACATTAAGTTCGAGTCAGAAAATGTTCGAGTTAGAAATTGTTCGAGTTATCGATTGTTATTATTAATAAAATTCCCCCTTTATCAATAATATTAATAAAATTGTTATTAATATTATTGATAAAGGGGGTTCAGCGGGAATTCGAAATTACTTTGAGTTACTAGAAATTCGAGTTATCGAGAATTTACTGTACACATATGATGAATTCAAACAATTTACAATAAATGACGTATTCTCATTGCAACAAAATTTTAAGATGTTGTTTTTTTAAATCGTAAACATGTTGTGACCTAAACTAAAAATTGTAACTAACTTAACTAAAAAAACCGTAACTAAATATAGTCGACTAACTTTTTAGTTCTAACTAAAATTAGTCGACTACATTTTTAGTATAACCAGTGTTCTGTTTACATACTTCGTGTTTTTACATTTTAAAATCATGGGGAATGAATGGAGAAATTCGATTAGAAGTTTTGAAAAATATTTATATTCTGAATATTTACGGTTTGATCTTTTAGTTTATTATGGGACCTTTTAAATATATTTTACAAAATTATGCTCCATATAAATATGTTTATTTTATTACACTTTATGCAAATAAACGCCATACAACTATACTCTAAGATTTAAATAATAACAACAATAAATATTACGTGCATTGTTTATAGGGGTGGGAGTTAAGGTTAGTTTAGTCTAACTAAAATTAGTCGACTAACTTTTTAGTGTAACTAAAATTAGTCGACTAACTTTTTAGTCTAACTAAATTTAGTCGACTAACATTTTTGTCAAACTAAAATTAGTTGACTAAAACAAGATTTAGTGTTAAAAAAAAACTGAATAACCTATACCATGAAATTATATGAACATAATATGAATTATGACAAATAAATCAATTTAAAGACATTCATCAAAATTTATTGTTTTTAAGAAACTTAAAGTACTTAATATAATTTGTGACAATTAGGTAATAAAAATGTTTTGTTTGTACCTAGTATTGCCTCAAATTTTCTTTTATCGAATTAAGTAAAAATTGGTTTGTTAGTAGAATAACTCTGTCAAAAACAGCTGATATTTTATACCGAAAACATAACTAGTTATTAGCATTTTAATAATATTTTTTAAAAGAAAAATAAAATTGAGAGTTGAACAAGATATATGTTCAATTACACAATATAGAAATAATAAAAAACATTAATCCTCCAACTGTTTCAATTTTATTGTTGTCACTGTAAATATCTGCGTTTTTATGAGTGTAGAACGAAATAAATTACGTATTATTACCTCAAAAAATCATTGCAGGTAATATATAAAGGAAATCCGAAAATGCTTTTGCCCTGCCAATAAAAATTGTAACTTACATTAATTTGCAATCAAAAATATGGCGTTAAAACCACTTCACAACTAACGCATAACAAGATTTAAAAAAGTATTTTTTGGGTAACAGTAACAATACATTTTTCGCAAATTAAAAATTTAGTCGACTAAATTTAGTTAGACTAAAAAGTTAGTTGACTAATATTAGTTACGCTAAAATGTCAGTCGACTAACTTTAGTTTACTAACTGTGTTTATTATTAACTGCTATTATATCATATTTTAGAGGATGTGATTAATGGACTAATTTAACACATTTAAACTTTAATTACTAAAAATTTAATACTATGTGGTTTTTCATTTTGTTTTGTACTGAAATTCAAAAGGGATGTAGATCGAATATGTAACTGAAGCACGTTTACACTTTAGTTAAAAAAATTTTGAGTTGCATTTTTTAACGTTAAGCGCTAAAAATTTTTTAGATTTAAAGAACTACCAGTCTTAGTAAATGATTGCCGCTTATCTTCCGATTAATATACAAAGCAAATATTTGGGGATCTTTTTTTTTAATGGCTGCTTACGATGAGTAAATCTGTTCATTTACTAAGGCTTCAAGTTTTTTAGTAAAAGATTTAGAATTTTCAATGAGTACTTTAATCTGTAATTTTGGAAAAAAATTTAAAAATGTTTTCGGAATTTTAAAAATCATAAACAAGCTTAAATTTAATTTCGTTAAAATCAATTAGAAGCTATTTATACGGTTCTATTTACAATTCAAAACTCGTTATCGTCATCCTGCTTTTAAAATCCAATCTGAAGAAAAAATTTGTAATCTCTAGACACCGGACTATAGTTTTTCGATTTTTTACGATTAATAACGATTAAAATAAAAATTTCTATAAAAGTTGTTTAAAATAATTCTAATTTAAAATAATTTTTATTCTCATAAAAGATTACAGCATTTCAGAAAAAAATTGCGATACCTCGCAAAGATAATGTTACTTTGTTTGAAGGCATTGCGCAAGAGCAGCTGTTCGATTAAAACAGATTCTATTCGAAAAGTTCTATTTTGTTAAACTTCAGGAAATTAGATTTATTTTAAATAACTTATACAAAAATTTTATTTTAACCGTTAATAAAAGTGAAAAACCGAAGTCCAGTGTCTAGCTATTTCTACTCACTGATTCCTTTGATAAAACTCTTCTATAGTTCAAGATGCAAAGAAATTTATTATTATTTTTTTTTTACTTTGTCTTCAATTAGTTAATTTTTTTAAAATGTAATTAACTAACTAATCATTTAAGTAATTAACTAAATCGAAGACAAACAATAATTTTGTTTAAAGCGCTTTAAGATTCATTTAAATTTTATTTTTTAAACGACAGTTGCAACTATCGACCGAAAATAACAATTGACGGAAAAGTTGAGAATTTTTGCTTTCACTTTGATGGACATTTCCTATTGAATATCGGGACTGTCGTTGAATAACAGGCTTCACGAATAAAAAACAGACAGTTAAGCTTTGTAGACTAGTTCTTATGTGTTCCTGAAGAAAAAACTGTCTGTAAAATGTTTTGTGCGAATTTATGCACGGATGATATTCAAACTGGGTTTCAATATCCTAAAAAAAAGAAAAAAGAAAAAGAAAAAAAGGTGACTAAAAACAATAAATCAGTTCGTTTATCCTTGAAACTATGATATCGGATAAGTCTATACTAAGAAAGAGCATGTGCTTAATCTATTTGAGGAAAGCAAATGAAACGCAGTAAATTATATTCTGCATTAAAGTTGACTGGTTGTAAAGGTACAACGTCTAACTCTTCCGATAGAAAACCAATCAGGCGCCATAAAACATCTTAAAGCTCTTCTCTTCTTTATAATACTCTACCTTATTGAAATCCATAGCCTCTGCATCTCAGTTTCAAAGTCTTCTAATTTTCATCGCATTACATTCTTGTATAGTCCAAATCAAGATAAAATATCAAACTTATCAGATACAGGGCGTTCAGGGGACACCTCATGGACGTTGTGGCGACCTAAATGTTAAGTGGCCATTGAAAAAGAAACTAAGTGAATTTCACGCTTAAAGTTTTTGTAACCCCATTTGATCACAAATCTATTTAAGTTCCAAGCGAACTCTACTTCTCGAAGCAACAGCAATGATACTTTCTACTTGTTTCGCATCAATGTGATACAATTGATCGTTTTTCTAGGTTAATTTATATAGTTCACCATTTGTACATCTGCGGAACACAATCAGTTTAAGTACTATTTTTGCGGAAAACCTTAAGAAAAACTATATTCGATTTTTTTTTTTTTTTTTAATTAAAACGTAATAAAACCCAATTTATCTTGTACTTCATGTAAAAAACAGAAATATAAGATTTTGAAAAGAGCTGCGGAAATTAAAACGTTCCGCGGAAAATAATATATCCCACATGTAAAAATGCGAACATACTTTTAGAATAAAAAAATGTTTTAAAAATATCTCCATCTTAAGCGCAACCCAAGCGTCATTGGTTTTGTCATTTAAATCAATTATTTAAAAAAACAACTAGTGATTCTACAAAATTAACCTAAGTTTTTCCTTAAAATTCTTACAGGGAAAATAACATATCATGCAGAATTCAAAAGAATTCCTTGGCGCTTAGTTTTCGCTTCGCCCAAATCATACACAACTTGTACAATATGCTGTAGATATTCCAGTAATTGCGTAAATTTCAGTAACGCCTAATAACTACAAGCGCAAAGTAGGTAAACCAACTTCAGTTAATTTACTTTAGAAGATTAGAACCCACCCTTAAGCAAAAACAAAATAAAGTGTAAAGCAATTCGTGAATTTTTTTCGGGTGAAAAAACTCATACTAAGTCCCTTTTAATTTTAGCTTTTTTTAAACTACACCGGTTCGCAGACCACTTAGTTTAACCGTAAGAGTTCGTGAAAATGTAATTGACGTCGCTGTGAATTCAAGATTTCGAGCGCCGAAGTAAAATGAGTCGAATTTAAATACAAAAGAATGTTAGCTCGGAAAACTAATAAAAGAAAGCAATTTAATGGCATTATTTTCTATTAGTCTTTCAAAAACGTTATTACCGAGGGACTTAAAAGTAGATGTAGCAAAAAAGTTGAGATTATAAAAAGTGCTCTAACGTTTGAGGCAAGATTGTAATGAGAAGCATCGATGAAATAAACTTAAGACGAGGCACAGTGAACATGGCTTGTTTTTTCTCAGTGCGCAGGCGGTTTAGTTGTCCTAATGATACTTTTCATTCCCTTGCTGTAATAGCAGAAAATTGTATGTGTTAGCATTAATAATGTAGCTGATTTAAATCTCTTTTTGAAAACAAAAACAACTAAAAATTTAAAATCTTGATTCGTTATATTTGAATAAAAACTAAATACAATATCGTGTAAAATCTATTACAGAATCTTTCGTTGGCACGCTATTTACAGCGTTTAAATATATAAACACAAATATGAAGGGTTTTTAACACCACAAAATTCTTGCATGTACAAATCGTAAAATAATAATCGCTTTTAAATTTTATCTAAAATTAAGACTAAAAATGAAAAAAAGAATACACTGCTTCGTCTCACGTTGTTAAAAACTGTTAAAAATATAACGGAACGCACGTACAAGGCTCAAGACAACTGGTAACAGGTTCAATACAACACCTGTGAATTTCTTTTTTCAAGAAACCAGCAATGAACAGTTTCATTTATGTTTTTAAAGAAACCCACCGGAATAAGTTTTAATACCATTTATTATGACGCTGGCTATTTTATATCGAATAAGAAAAATATTAACATTTTGTAAGACGAGACAAATCTAAAATTAATAAACTTCAAAACAGAGATTAACTCCGTGGTTATTATATAAACATTAATTAAATTTTGGAGACTTTAATAAAAAGCTAGGACATATCTTTAAAAAACGTAACTGAGATAATTAAGGAAAAGCTTATAAGGGTTGAATGAAAACTATGAATGAAAACCTGAACATAAAAACTTTAACACGCTTACCAAAAAAAAAAATGGCATTATGAAGTAAGCAGAATAAACTAAATCTCGCGCAGCAAGAACGCACAAGAAAAACTAAACTATATACAATAAAAAAAAATATTTTTACCTTAGTTTGCTAAAACAAAATAAATTCCTTTCATTTTAAATAGAAAAAAAAAAAAAAAATTAGTACAAACTAAAGCAATGGCAAACTGATACCTAATAATTTATCTGTTTTCGGTTTTGGAGTATACTTCGGACAATATTTAATGGTGTGAGACTGGTTTCCGTGTGACTTGCAAAGAGGACATGTATAAGCTCTGAGAATTGGGCACGTGGTATTTCCCTCATTGTCCTTTAAAGTATGGGAGCTATAAAACTCTCTTGACTCGCCGTTATTTCGACAAAACACACAAACAGATGTTTTGCTGAGATTTTTTAATGCTTTGTTTTGAATTTGTTGTTGTACATGATTATGTATTTGTTGACTGACAACACTTTGATTGGCGATAAGTGACTCTAATGTTTGTGCATATGTTTGTGATAAAACGTTCTCATGCATTGCTGATACTTTATTTTGTCGGTAAGGTGAGTATTCCCCAGACGAACTGAGATTTTCATATATGACTTCATTGTCACAACGGCCTTCATTAGAAGAACTCTCACTCGCTTCATCAGAATCTAAACTATCAATTCGATGCCTGTTTGATGGTATTACATTTGGATAGTCAAAAATAAAATCCATATTTTCAACAGATTCACTAGGTGACTCTAAAGATGACACGACGTAACGATGCTCTGGCTGTATGAGTCTTATAAGCCCGAGATAGTCACGAAACACAGAAAATTGGCTATCTGCTTTATAGTTGAATACATACTGATCGAGATTCAAACCTTCGCGACTGGAAAATAAGTCTTTTGTTCTACATAAGGATAGCGCCATTTATGGAATCGAGTTGCTAAGCTAAGTCTCCTTGAGATATAAAGTTACCAAAAAAATCTAAACTCGTTGTAATGCTTAGCAGAACTAAATTATATACTCTTCTCACGCTTGCACGCTACTTAATGACAAGTTACACATTTTGCATGATAAGTACTTTAAGACCATGTGCGCTTTTGTTAGCTATTGTTTATGAATACCCAATCACAAATTGCTTTTTTTTTTGTCGTCATTTCATATACTAAAATGTCGAGCTTCAAAATTCGGCATTGAAGTAAAGTCATAATACCAACTTTCTTTTATTTTATAAACTTTTCGTAAAAAAATAAAATGAATTAAAAAGTGTTAATGAACGAAACAGAATATAGTTTTTTTTAGCCGGAACTTTTTGTAATTTCTTTTGAACTCGGCGCAGACTATTTTCGCGTCACAGTACGCGCCAATTTTAAACCTAAATAAACGGATCTCGTTAAAAAAAGGCGCTTCGAGAAGAGAATGAAAATGGTGTTATTTTTTTTTACGTATTTTTACAAATCATGGACTTAACAATTTTCTAAGTAGAGCTAATACCATTATATTAGTATTTATTAGGCTTTTCAAAATGATAAATTAATTTATCTTTGAATTATCCCACAGTAAGCTATTATTTCATAATGAAAATCACAAGTGGGTTATAAATTGGGACAAAACCTTAAAAAAACTTAATGTTACAATTAGGTTATACCTTAATGTTTTTTTTTTTTTTTTTTAAATTCATTCTTTATTAATAAATTAAAAAATATCATTAATATAAGTGACATTAACGAAAAAGTCTCCTGAGACAGAATTACTTAAACCGCAACTAAATATAATTAAATATAATTATACGCTGCAAAACCAAATTCGATTAAGACAATTAAGCTAATATTTTCTTCATTTTTAACAATTTAAGCGCCTACTAAGTATTCTCAGGTGGTTTTAGAAATAAAAACTGACGTAAAATTTTCGAGGTTTGAGTATCACTTTTTCAACTTTGTCAGCGGCGTTAAAACCGCTAAATGACCAGCGGTGACATAAATTATTTAGATTGCAGGTGGTATATGTTGAAAATGTATTGAAATTGCTACAATAGCACATTTTTTGACGCTTTGTTAAATTGCGCCAACGAATCATTTTAGAATGATTAATCTTCGAAATCGTTTATTTTTTTTACTGAAAGCGAGCTTCGCAAGGAAGTTACTGAGTATATAACTGAGAAATATAATTTACTCAAAACGTGACAAATGTCAACGCAAAAGTTTTCACTGTTTCAGAAATGAAACAAATATTGCGTCAAAAAGTAAAAGATTTAATGATTAACGCTTATATAACTCTTATCAAACATTTGTTTTCGCCATAGTCAGACGTCGCGGAGAAATTTATTTCCGTTTTTACGTTTTTAAACGGCAAACCTCGATCGTAAACTACTTTCTATAGAGATTTAATTTTTACTATGACTCCATTTTAATTGTCGTAGTTTATTGTCGTAGTTTAGGTCGTGTTAAATTAGGTTTATAAGTATTCTATATAATATTATACTTATTAAACTCGTACAGCATAGCCGCATTAATAACAACAACAACAATTTTATTACATAGAGTAACAATTATGCTTATACCTCCATGTAATTAAAACAAAAAGATAATCTATCAATAGTTATAATAAAAGCAATTCTATAGAGAAAATTTAAAAAAAAAAAAGTCAGAGGTACTAAGAGCATATTCAACTACTCAAATGTTCTGCATATTTATATCAAACGTCAATCTACTTGCGGAGATAAATTTTTAGTGGCTTCAAAAAAAAAAATTCTAAATCGTTGTTTTTTTCTTTAAAAATACTTCTCTTGCTTGACCACATTTTAGCCTTCATTTACATTGTTTTTATTTGCTTACACGTTTATATTACTTATATCATGTTATTTACAATATTTAAAACACGCTTTCCAGCTTTTTTTTTAAAATAGATAAAATAGCTAATACTTTTCATGAAAACGATGTCAACCCTTAAGTTAAATTTTGTTTTTTTATCTCCATCGAAGAACTTAAAATTTCTCTTAAAGCGTGATTTTAAATGTTAATTTAAGTTTTTATCTCCCAGTTGGTTTAGCATGACCCAGTTAGCACACTACGTTGAAACAACGTTGATCAACGTCGATCAACGTTATTTCGACGTTGTTTCAACGTAGTGTGCTGACTGGGGAGAAATAAATTATAAAACATGTTTGTAAAAAACGTGTTTCAACGATGTCTTGCAACAAGGGTACCTCCAGCGCGGATATAGCGTAATAATGCTTCCACTACCGCCACGTCAAAATTTACGTGTATATGTTTTTTTTTTCTTATAAATGTAAAATTATTTAATTTTGTAATGCAATTAAAAGTATATAATTCTGTTATTTGATGAGAAGTATTAATAACCGTTCGAGCGCATGATTTTTATAAATCATGTTTTAAGAGTGATCGCGATTTAAAGGTAAGTGTTTTGCTTACAGGGAGTCGTGTTCTGAACTCAAAAAGCGCGTGTTTTTACATCAGTTTTCTGGCGTAAGATAACTTGAAATTTCGTACAGAAAATTCATCTAATATAACCAACGGGTGTTGGATTCGTCTCAAACAACTAAAATGTATCTTTAGTAACCAAAATGTCACTTGGAAAGTAAGCGAAACAAACAGTTTTTACACCAGATGAAAAAATTTTTTAGACTCGTTCATGATACTTTGCCGTATACAATAATGGTGTATACAAAAACGCCAGGTAAACTCCCGGTTATTCGAACCTCCGAAGAGAATAAGAATTTACTTCGAATAACCGAAATTTCGAATAACTGAGTTTGTTAGTTTGTTAAGAAAAATTCACAGGGAAGGAAAATTGCATCGAATAAGCGGGAAATTCAAATAAGTGCTAGTTCGAACAACCGGGAGTTTACTGTATAACGTGTTTACGGCAGTTACAATCCAATATTGGTGAAATTACTTGAAGCGTTGTGAATATATTTCATCGAACCAAAATAATTTCCATCATCAAAGTGCATTTAATCATCCGGCTGATAGATTTTGTTGAACTCAGAGAGTAGAGAAGCACTTGTTGAAAAACTGAAAACTTATTCGCCATCAACATTCTTTTTTTCAAAACGTAGCTCAATAAAGAATGGTTGGAGAAGATTTTAGCCTCTTAATAAATGTCGCACTTTTGCAACTATCCGCTACTGTCGTATGTACAACCGATAACTAACACGTTGTTTTTTTTTACCATTCATCCTACCTAATGCAACAATTTATTATTTTTACTACCATCCAAGCTGATACAACTATTTAATATTTAAGTGACAAAAGAAATTTTAAAGTGTCGACATTTTTTTCGGGAGGAAAATTGTTCCTCCAAATGGCATCACAATAAAAGAATTTTGATTAGGTTCTGATTCAACACAGTGGTTAAGATTAGATTTTAATTTTCACATTAAATTCATGCAACAAGATGGTCTTATTAATGCAACTTTTATCTTATGAATAAATATCTATCTAATAAGTTAACTAAATGTTGTATATTGAAAAAAATCATGAAAATTAGTTAACAGCTTCTGCGGAAGACAAGGGTTTAATTGCTGAGCCCGGGTTCGAACAACAATTATTATTTTACAGCATGTGCGCATAGGTGGTTACATTTAGTAATGGACTTGATTTATTCACCAAAGATTTTACGTTATTAGTGCGGAACATGTTTCTCAAAATTTTGTAAAAAGTTAATAAAATTAAAAAACTAAAATTAAAAAAATTAAAATAAATGAGTTAACAAATTAATACGTCATAACTTTTTGAGATATATACACGAATTATAAGTTTCAAACAATTTATGTTTTTATAAGTGTAAATATTACAAATATTAAGAACTTTTTATGTCGAGAAGCCTGTAAGTGAAAACATTTTAATACAATAATACAGAACCTTTTCTGTTTTTTTAATATAAGTAATTAAATTTAGAAGGATTTAGCTTAGAGCTGATTTATTTGAAAAATTTATAGAATGTGCTACAAAACAGATTTTAAAAGTCTTAGAAATAATTTATCTTTTTCTTTTAATCATTAAAAAATTTTTTTTCTTCAATTTGTTAAGATTTTCATTTGAAATACCTTCATTTTTTAATTTTTGTTAAAGTTCCATACAGAAAAAAAAAAGGCGATAAAATTCTCGGACTGAAATGGACATAAAATTCTCGGACTGAGATGGACATAAGAATTCTCGGACTGAGATGGACATAAAAGTTCTTAATTACCGAAAACTTTGAGATTAACAAGCAAAAGATACTAAAGATATTTCGCCTAGACTATTTCGCCTAAGTAAAAGGCGACATCATTATATAGACTATTTTAAGTCGAAAGAAAGAATACGGTCTAGCGAACACTCCTCCTTCTAATGAAAATTTTGGCAAACTTATTATCTTAGCATATCTTAGGATAGTTACACCTATAATCTTATTATGATCTATTGTTTAATCTCCAGCTATACCAACCTTTCACTAAAATAATAGAGCTAACACAAGTTTGCAAAATACCTTGATTACAGAATATCACAGCTGCTGCATGGTAATTTAAAAACGGGTCTCAGAAAAAAAAAAGATTTAAAAAAATCGTCATGGTGATAAAGCCTTAAGACGTGGTAACATAAAGCCACTATTTAACCGTACAACGCCACGAGGTTTTTTTTCATTGTAAATTATACAATAGACAATTAAAAAGATAATTCTCGTAAACATTTGTTGGATTGGAGACGAAAAAAGTAATCATTTTGTAGTCATATTTTCTTACCATTCGCAACAGCGCCGAGCCAGACATTAACTTAAGAATCTATTTATCAAAAAAAAAAGAATATGCTTTTGAATATTTTTAGTCACATTGTAATATTTTCAACTTTTTAAAATCCTGTGTCTTGAATTCATACCAAGATACTTCGATGCCACTATTTTATATTAACTCAATAATATAGTATAAATCGCTTCACACTTCTTTAAAAAGTGCAGAGTGAAGAGGTACGTCTGGTAAGTATGGCGGTATGAAAAGATGTAATAAATGATGTTACTAGCTGTTGTAAAAACAATCACAACTAACTAATATAATAAATGTTTTTAGATTTCTGAATACTTTTTTTATGCTGTAATTTTAAAGTTTTTGAACTTCTTCTACATACTTATTTTTGCATCACTATTTACGAATAATTATTTATGATAATGATTGTTAATTTTGATAGTTATAATAATTATTTTAAAATTTGATTTGACAATTTCAATTTTCTTGCATTCTTATCATAATTTTTTTTTTCTATTTTTTTTTTTTTTTTTTTTTTTTTTTTATTGTTTTAAAAGTTTCTTACTGACGAAAAGAAGAAACGAAAGAAATCATTTTAATGAAGCTAAGTTCGACATTGGAAAATCAAGTCGTCAGTGAAGTTCTAACAATGCGCAAGTCAAAAACGGGTACCAACAATAAAGTAGAAATATGAAATTTCAAAGCTGAATTTTAATGTTTTATAAATTATTCGCCGAAAAAAAAAAAAAAAAAAGATTTAATCGCTTTGTGTTCATTTTTTCGATCTTTAAAATTATTTGTTTTTTTTTTTTTCATCACCTATAAAACGATTTTTAAAAAATATGAACACAAAAGTTCAAAAACCACGTGCTTTTTGGTTTTTGCCTCCTTTATCAAGCAATTTTTTTTCTCGTGAATTTTACTCCTTCATAATTTTAGCGCCCCCCCTCATGAGTATGCTCCTCCTTCTTGAAATTTAAAATTTCTAGTTTATAATTTTTTAATTTTTTTTGTTTTAAAACCTAATAAAATATTTATTTATTTTATATAATTTTTTTTAAATGTGCGAGTTTTTTTAACCGAAAATATCAAAGTAAAAACTGTTTGAAAAAGAGTTTTACAACAAAGATTCCTCGGTAAAAGAAGAGCTGGGGAAATGCTTCTTCGATAAAAGAAGAGCTGGGGAAATGTTTCTTCGGTAAAAGAAGACCTGGGGAAATGCTTCTTCGGTAAAAGAAGAGCTGGGAAAAGTAGATTATCAACTTTGACATCAAATTGAATCTCAATTTGATATCAAAATTAAAGGTCTACCTTCTGAATTCAAGACTTTCTTTTTTTTTATATATATATATATTTTCAAAAAAAAAAAAGAATTGTTAAGATTTTTAATCTAGTAACCAGAGTTGAGGACGTTATTGAATTATTTTTATCAAATTTTCTAGTTATGAACTTATTATCATTTTTAATCCCTTTGTATATCTCCTGGCAATCAGCCAGGAGATTTACAAAGGAAAAATACAAAAGAAAAAAAAAACCATCTATAACTTGTAACTTCGGTCAACAAGTTTATAAGCATGTTGATGTTGAACCCCTGATATTTAATTTTGAATATTGTTGATGCACAGCAATAAACAAATAACAATAAACAAATAGCAATAAACAAATAACAATAAACAAATAACAATAAACAAATAACAATAAACAAATAACAATAAACAAATAACAATAAACAAATAACAATAAACAAATAACAATAAACAAATAACAATAAACAAATAACAATAAACAAATAACAATAAACAAATAACAATAAACAAATAACAATAAACAAATAACAATAAACAAATAACAATAAACAAATAACAATAAACAAATAACAATAAACAAAATTTAATATCGGGGGTTCGTAGTTGAATATGGCAAAAACTTCAACAACTTTGCTTTAGTTTTTATACACGTAAAGTTGATCAGTTACTGAGTAAATTGCTTAAGTTTACGTGAATAAAAATATGAGAAAAACTCCTAAAGTTTTTATTCAAGTAAAGTTGACCAATTACTGAGTAAAAGCAATTGCTCATTTTTATTCACCCGGGCTATTAAATATTCTTCGCACGTTCTACTTTTTAATCGACTATGTTACTGATCATTTAAATGCCATGTGTCCCATAATTCACTGCAAAAAACAAATTTATTTTGTTTTTTCCAAATATTTATTTAATCAAACGAATTTGAATTATAAATAAACGTCATAGGAATGGGGTTTGTGAATATCAATATAAGCACTATTACTTTCCTGTAAGCAAACAACGAAATCAAACAACTAAAAAACAATTACCAGTTTGATTGAAAAGTTTGTTCGCAGTTCTCAGTTCCTGACAACTTTCTGTGCAATCATTGGTAACCAACTGAATCAAATGCTGAATGTGGAGCTAAGAAATCACTTATTGAATACCATTCTCGAACAGATTTGGTGTGTTCTATAAGTAAAAAAGAATAGCCAACTCTGCTTGATAGTTAAGTCCTATAATTTAATATCCTTGGAGACAGTAGCAGCAGAAAGAGCTTCTATTTTGAACCCATTTAGATAATCGAGCACAGCATCTTCTGATTTGCTGGATTTAAGGAAGGCAGGATCATAGCATATAGCTACAAAAACGCTATCTTTAAGATCTTATTTTTCTTTTTAGGAGTCAGGTGTTCAATAACTATGGATTATATATCAAGCACTAGAATGTGTATGGCCTAGGTCATAAAACTTGGATTGCGACAGGTACCAGGCTAACAGAATTGAAAATTCTTTAATTTCTCTGATTTATCGTTCATATAGAACGCCAAACATTTTTAAAAATGCTAATTTTTCCTAAAATATAATTTTTAATTTCCTTCAAAAAAAAAAAAAAAAGAAGTTAACTCCATATTATTATATATTATTAATACCTGGAGAAAAAACTCCATATTATTATATGTTATTGCAATATACATGGAAAAAATCTCATACTCAGAGGTTACAAAGCATTTTCCCTTCATTTTTTGTCCACAGTAAGGTCTCACTTAGGAAATCATTTGAACTTCTTTACAGTGCCATTGGCATAAAGCTTTGTATGAAATTCATATCTGCTGAAAATCTTTCAGCAACTTTTTGACAACGCTTACAGACTTTTTCCTTTGAAATTGCTTTAAAAGCTCAAAAATTGTTTATCTTGGTGCCTACGCAGTAACTGAAGAAATCGTTGATTAAGAATTTTTTCCAGAATTTTTCTCCAATTGCACCACATTTCCAGTATTTACTTACAGAACAGAATCTTACGTCAACAGCTTCAAAGTATTTCAGGAGATTCATAATACAAATGCTGCCATTTTTTATTTTTTTGCTGCCATACTTCCTTCATTACCACTCTCAGTGGTTCTACAACAACAAATAGATCATCTCCGGTATCAAACTCTGTGCTAGTTACAGATACTGATAATCTGTCTGCAGTAACTAACATCTTATCAGCCATTAAATTATTGCGTGTTTGGCCTCTTTCTGCAAGCAGGGCCAGATCGAAAAAATGCGGGGCCCGACGCGAGTATAGTTTGCGGGGTTTCTCAAAACTATAAAATGTCAAAAAATAAAAGAACTTTAAAAAAAAAGGTGAAAGAAAAACTATATGAGTTGACATCGTGTTTATTTTAAAGTATAAAAACTCATTTTTAATGGCAACTACAAAAAATTTTAAAGAAACATCTACTATAAATATTGTAACCGTAATTTAATCATTTATTAAGATTTTTTTTTGGTTACTATAATTTTATTAGTACATCTGGTTTTGCTGTAATAAATGCAGCAAAACATCTAAAACAAGCTACATTTTATTGAATAAAGAAATACAAACTTTTTTTGTCATAAAAATCTTTTAATATGTTAAGGAATGAATGAAAACTGAAGTTTTATTGAACATAAATCTATATAAATATAAACTTTTAATTACAAACTTTATTGAATGTAAGCTATAGAGATGTTTTCTAAGTTTCTAAGTTTTTGCTCTAAAAAAGGTCTTGTAAATTATTTTGCACATGCAACAGATTCTCAGATTCAACAGATTCAATAGGTTCTATAGCTTTAGCTGTCTAACATCTCCTTTAAAATAGTTTGTTCTTTGATCTCAATCACTGAAGCGACCCAAACTGTTACCTACTGTTTGAGGATGATTCAATGAAATTAATATCTTTAGGTGGAACTAAGACATCTTACTCAACAATTAATCTTGCAGCAGCTAAATTAAAATAAAGATATCACAGATTTCTGATATCATGATATCTGTGCTCAGCACACACCTTCAAAAACTCCAGTTATTTACTGTGTTACTAAGCTAATAACACGTGCGCTATTGGAAAAAAGATGTTTATTTTCCTCCTTCAACTTTAATAAACTTCTTGATGAGTAAAACAAATTATACCTAATAAGGATTCAAAATTTTAAAATTAATAAAATACAAAAAATTAAATTTAATTAAATTAAAATAATAACACAATATTGCTGCTATAAAATGGAAAAAAGATTCCTCATGTCCTTGTGAGGATTGCATACTCAAGAAAGATATAGGTAAATCTACCAGTTTTTATTTGATTTTAAAATTTCTTTTGGTCTTGATTAACCTATAAATTCCTTTTTTGTCAATCAAGTTGATTTTTCTAGAAACTTTTTTTTGCAACATTAAATAAAAACTCAATCAAATTTCTAGCAAGCAAAAGAAGTGAGACCGCCAACTAATTTAATAACTTTTCATTAATAATTTTTAAATTAATAAGGGTTATATATTATTTATAATTATAATTTTTAGTTAATAAGGATTCAAAATTCAAAAAGTTTGTGGTCCAAAAAAGGCCTCCAAAACAAAATTGTGCCAACTTACCCCGGCCCAGGGTATAGTTACAAATGTTACAAAATTAGTAAAAAAAAAAAAAAACAACACAAAAATCATATAATTTCTATGCGCATGCGCCTGCAGCCCTGATGCGACACTGAAAGATTATAAACATATGTTCAGCCGACTCTTCTCACGCTTACAACTGTATTGTATAAAATATTATCGTCAAAAAAACTCGATGAGGAAATTTGCAAAAAAGATGGTTAGAGACTACTTTGGCTTGTGGGAAAGAATGTTATTGTCATATAGAAGCGGTTGTCATATAGAGGCGATTGTCATATAGAGGCGATTGTCATATAGAGGTGATTATTATTATGGTATCAATGAAAAGATTTAAACGCAGTCAAAATGACAGAGTTTAAATCTTTCCATTGATATCAAATCATTTCAAATTTCTGTTGATGATAACCACGCTACAATTTTTAACTTTTATCAATGTTATTAAATCCTACTTTAAAAAAGGCTACTTTTTATTTACTGAAGATGAATATGAAAGCATTAAACTAAGAAATCAACTTAAAAAATTTAAACCAAAAATTTAAATCATACAATTTTCCTTTGATCAATGTATTTTCGACAAATTCTTTAAAATTTCCAGAAAAGTCTTTTCAAATCCAACCTATATGGAATCTATTTTTTTTTTTTATATATTAGAAAAGCAAACAAATAAATCCTAAGTGCTAACTACGTCATAGCTGCGTCATGCTGCAAATTTGGGCTGACATAAACGCACAGCTACAAAATCACATTTAACTCAACATTAAAAACTTTAACTGAAGCAAACTCAGGTCCGTTTAAAAATTATCCATCTTAAGAATACGCTAACAGGACTTTAAATCAAGGTAAAATAATACCGGTATACAATACCGGTATAAATTGTTGTATGGCGACTCATTGACAAGCAGCTTCTGCATTAGAAACAAAAGTTTAAAGTGATTTTAAAAGTAGGGTTAAAAACCTTTATTGTAGGAGAAATTAGAGATTTTACTTTTGCCTTCTTGATAAATCTTAGGCCCGTTATTTTTACCGAACCTTAGAATAACGTTACTGCAAAACTCTCTTCTCAGAGGCTTGATGATTCCCTCCTTTAGGAAAAGTAACATCACAAATTTTTAACATTGAATTATAGGGATGTTTTATAATTTTACAATATAAATATATTTCCTGTGATAAATATCAGAATATTCTGATAAAAAATTGTACTATTCTAAGTAAAAACGTAAAAAAATCCCCCATTCCTTACCCCACCCTCAACTTTTAATCGATTTTTGTGTTTATATTACTTTTTTAAAATACGAGCATTGTTTAGTAATATTGTTTTAATCAGAAAAAAGTTTGATTCGTTTCAAATAAAAAATAAAGTTCGTTTCTTTCCGTTCTTCCACTCTCATTGGGTGCATTTAATCTTATTGAGTTTGTAGTTGGGTACAATTTTCCGTTTGACTTATCGAAGCAATCCAAAAAATGCTTAGGGAAAAAGTTTTTAAAATTCATGTAATTTCTTCAGCGTTAAGGTTTCTTAAATTTTTCTTTTGTAGACTCCTTGTTTTGTAGAGCCAGATAATGTACTGCGGTTTTTTTATATACTATTTTTATATCATCCTGATGGATGTAAATATAGATTAATTATAATCCATTGGAATATTTGAAGACCGAGCTCAAAAAGTACTTAAACCACGAATAAATCTTTTCTAGTTAAGAAACAATTTCCACCCGTAAAAGTTGACGATTTTTAAAACGGCAACTTTTACGGAAACGGCAAATAAATTACTAACCAAAATGTTTAATAATTTTAAATATTTTTCCATTTAATCATAATTTTAGTATATACGAAAATTCAAATACTAGTCCAAGCAGCTAATAAACTTATATTTAACTATCTTATGATCTACGTGAAAACAACAAAAAGTTATCGGAGTTGTATTTTGATTTACTTAAAGTTAGTCCGGATATAAGACCCCTTTTCCAATTCTTTGAAAGATTGCTTTATGAAATCCAGAGCTAATTGCTCACGGACGATGTTTTGAATTTTGAAGTTTTTAGTTTATTGTTTGTTTTTTGAACGCGCTTTGAAAGTTTTTTTGAAAATATTGACATTTTAACTTTAAGCTAAATAAGAAATAAAAAAGACATGTCGTTTGACAACGTTGTATAAGTTCGCGCGCTTAAGATAAATTTGATTAAAAAACGCATTCAAATGACGTACGAATGACGTACGAAGACAAGATTATAAAAGGAAATAACATTAGATTGGATTTCAACTTTCGGCTCCGCTCTCACTAGAATCATAATCAACTAAAAGCATCGATTCTTTAGTACATAAAGTTGAAAAGGGTTTTGAAAAACTCATGAGATTTCTATCATCAGGATTTTCGGGTAATGTACTTTCTGTTGTAATAGAACAAGTTACAACTTGGAGAGGATCGCAAGAAGTTAATGCTTCATTTATAAAACCCTCCGAGCGTCTTTCATCAACAAAAGCTGTTGTTGCTTCATTACAAGAAGACGATCGAAGATCTGACACCGTTTTCGAAAGATCCGACGGAGTTCCCAGAGGAGCCAATAGTGTATTTGGAACATTTTGTTTGTTATCGTTGCTTTCATATTCCGATTGTTTTGACTCAGATTTTGTCTTTAGTTTCACTCCATACTGATTAAAAGTGGACTTTACCTTGTGGTGTTTATTGACGGAGTTACGAGCGAGTGATTTTGCAAGTTGAACTTTAACATCTTGATTGGGCGAATCAAATATGGAAGATTGTTTTATCGTTCTCCTTTTATGTTTGTAGAGGAGGTCTGGTCGCATGGCAACTAAAAGTTAAATCCGTTTTATAGAGAAAATAAACTTACATACATATAATAAATATATAAACTATATATAATATGTAAAATGTACATATTTAAAAAAGAAACAGAAAGTTACAGCAACAAACCTTCACCGAAGTTTACTCGCTTTGCTTTTTCAATATCTTCTTCAGATTCCTTGACAAGCGTCAAATCTTCCGGAAGATTGGATTTCAGTTTGAAAGCACTCGATTCTGCCTATTGTAAACAGAAATGTTATAAAGTAAATTAGGAGACTAAACTAATTAGGAAACTAAAATAAAAGTAAATGTTTTAGTGTAATAGAGAAAATATCTTTACATGTTTAAATTAAAATTATTTAACACGAAATTTATACCAATCAAATATTAAATTACTTCGTTCTGAAGAATTTCTTTTTTCTCATTTCGAAACTTTTCTCTCAATAATTGATTAATTCCAAAATCATCACTCCAATCTTCCCTTAGCTCTTCTAACCTTGTTAAAGTAGGAGCGACTTTTTTAGCTTTCAGACTGTCAGTAGATTCGTGTTCAAGTTTAAACATTGCATCTGACATAAGTTTTTGTTTCATTCCTCGTTCTGTTCAAAAGAAATTCAAATATATAATACATTTTATATATATACATATAAAGAAAAATAAAACTAATTACACCATGTGTGCGAAACGAAAAATACGTTATGTAAAAACGCGGATTTCTTAAATATACTTCCTAAAATAACTGACCCATAGACTGTACATTTCCAGCCGCTTCAGTATCCCATCTTTCTTCTTTTCTGCGGCATCCACTCAGTAATAAATAATCACAGTTCTAAATTTAAAAAAATGACAAAGACGAATTTAATTAGGTAAGAAGCATTAAGAAATTTATACGTATGAAAATAATATGCATGTGTAATAATATTCTAATTTATAACAAGTAAAATTTATTATTTACAAAAATACAAAACAAATTGAATTTACCTTAGGGTCAGTTTGTATTTCAAAATGTTGATCGCATAAATGGCATTTCATCCGAAACTTGTAGATAGGCGTGGTGTAATAATAACCCATCTTGCGTTTCTGTGCATTGTATCGAACCCCTGAAAAAATAACATTAGAAAAACACATAAATTTAAATAGAATTTAAAAAGAAATTTACAGAAAAACGAAGCAACATAAAAACAAAAAAAACATAGAAATATCAAAAGTACCCATCCCGATGTGTTTACCACATCCCAGGCACCAAATGTTAAATGGCATTTCAAACCTAAGAAAAAAATATAAATAATTCAACAAATCCGTTATGTAAAAATAAGCTGTTAACTACAAAATTCGTTTTCAAAATGTCAAATCTTTATGATGAAATGTTGCTGAGGATCTACTTTAGCCATTTTTTATTGCCAAACTAATCTTCATGGGAGAAGAATTTCAACAACCTCTTCACCAAATCGTCACACAACTTAACAACCATAAAAATTTTGCATTAAAACTTAAATCGTTTTGAAAGCACTCTTTTATTAAAAGCGCATTGAGACCATTATTGTCCACTCACATAGAGAACCTTGATTGCTTCTTGTTTTGAAAAATCCCCAAATATTGTTCAGAAAAGTACTTGACAATTAGTAGAAAAAGGCTGCTGTATCCTATTAAGCTAGTCATCTTCTAACTTACACGTTAGGAAAAAATTAAAATAAAGGAGAGTACACACAGTGAATCATTTTTACTGATTCTCACCAAAAATTGTAAATAACAACATAATTAAAATAACTTTAAAAACAATTAAAATAAGGATGATTAATTATTACCGAATTATAAGAATGCCTTCGTGCAATTTTCTTGCTCGTTCTCTTAATGCATGAGTTCCAAGGAATTTGTTGAGCCCACCCTAATAATAATTGCTAGCTGTTTATATTAACAGAGATGATTTTATTTTGGAAAAGAAATAAAAGAGGATATAAGTAATGTCACACTAGATAAAAGAACAAAAGAAATAATAAATAAAGGATAAAAAGATAATCAAGTCATTTAAAATTGTGACACTTAATACATCTTTGAAGGGTAATAGTATGGCAGAAGAAATAAAAACACACCTTTGAAGGATCATAGTCAGGGGGGTAATATTTGTTTACTCCCTTTCGTTCACCCTGGAAAAAAACAATATAAAAATATTTACGCCTGCATTAAACTGAAATATATGTAAAAAACAAAAGATGTCAATAAGTTAAAGGTGTTTTTAAAAGTATAAACTTATATTCACACATAAAAATTACCATTTTCTATTTTCTGGTGCAAATTCTTATAATCTTAGTTTTATTAGGTAGCTAAAAAAAAAAAGACTTTAATATATTGCTTAATGATAAATTGTAACATTTCTATTAATTTATTGTTAAGCAATGTAAAAATACAAAAAATCTTATTGAATTAATAGAGGAAAGTAATCAAGTAACAAAAAAAATTAAAGTTAAGTATTTTTAGATATAAAAAAAAAAAAGGTGATATAAATAGATAATTACATAATTGATAATTAAATTTTTTCTAAATTTTTTAAAATTAATTCAATTAATTTAAATTAATTCAAAAAGGAAAGTAATCACTTCAAAAAAGAGAAAATAATTTTTTTTTTCTAATAAAAAGACCAAATTTACAAATGCAAATTTATGAAACAATAATTCTTATAGAAACTTATTAGTTCCGTGTAAATTTGACATGAATATCTTTTCTTTTTGTGTGATTTGCTAGACATCACCCAAAATGTTAAAGAGCAAGTAAGACTATCAAGTAAAGAAAAAAAATTATAGATTATTAATTATAATTCATAAAATTAAATCAATTTTCTAAAAAGAACAAAGAAAAATAATTTTGAATTTAATACTTTTATAAAAATATTTGCAAAGTAAAAATCAAAATTTTGATTAGCAAAATCCTTGAAAAATGTTTGATTAAAGAAAAGAAGTATACAGAAAAAAAAAGGAAAATATATAATTTTTCAGAAAACAATTTGTTATAGATTTTGTGATGAATAAAAATGTACTAAAAAAGTAATTTCATTTGAAAAAAATAATTTAATAAATTCTTTAAAATACCTACTCACAAAATACTTCAATCACTTTTGATTAAAAAGTGTAACGTCTTAAACATATTATTTTTGTTTTAGCATAAGATGTAAAAAATAAAAACCATAACAAATCAGCACATAAAAATATTAAGCAAGCCAAAAGGTTCCAACAGTAATTTTGAATAATTTTGATAACTATAATAAATCTATTCATTATGTAAATATTTATAGCCTATTTCATTTAAGAACAATTACAAAATATATAAAAATTAAAATAAACTAGTGTAAATAGATTTTGAAAATAATTTTATAATTTTTAAACAAAAAATCTATTTAAAAAATACTCCTAATAAATCAATCAGAATGTTTACAATTAAAAATTTTTTAAAAAATTTTCTTTTTTTATGTTAATAACCTCTAACCCAATCTACAACATGATTGAGCGGTTTGCCTTCTTCATAACGCTTTAAATTTTCCAAGAATATCTCTATGACCTGTAAATAAAAAAAATATTGTAATCTGTCCAAGGTACTGTTCAAACGGAAGAAAAAAGTATTCTACAGTAAATCTAAAACTTAACATACTTCTGTGGTCATTGCCAGACCAGCAACATGAGGAGTAATTGTAACATTTGATATGTCCCAAAGTTTACTGTTGGGTGGCAATGGCTCTTTTTCAAAAACATCTAGTATTGCACTACTGATCCATTTTTTTTCTATTGCTTCAATAATATCTAATTCAGTCAAAACATTGCCTCGACCAACATTAATAAAAACAGACTGACGTTCAGTGCAATTTTTTAAAATAGAATTTGAGAGAATTCCAGTTGTTTGAGGTGTCTTGGGAAGGACATTAACAATGTAATCAGACTTTTGCAAGTATATTGGAAGTGAAGAGGATGTAAAGAGTTCATCTATGTTTTCAATTTTGTCTTCTCTCTCTTTAGATACCATACCATATACAGTCATTCCAAAGCTCTTACAATGTTTTGCTATTTCACAACCAATTTCTCCAGCTCCAAGGATAGAGACTGACAATTGAGATAAAAGACGATAAGGAGCACTACTTATGATTATCTTTGACTGGGACCTAATAAAAAATCAAAAATAGCTAATTACTCTTCGTACTAAAATACATTTAAAACTATTTCACAAAACGTTTTATATAAAATTCAAAAAAGGGAAACTTTAAAGATTTTTTGCAACTATATTTTTACAAAAAAGATTTATGATTTAAAGAGATTTATGTTAAAAAAAAGATTTATGTTAAAAAGATATATATTTACAAAAAAGATTTATGATTTTTTACCAAATTCTTTTCTTTTGTTGATCATAAAGGAAGTGAGTTTTTCTTTCGCTGTTAACAATATGAGCAATTACATACTCTGACAAATGCTGCCCAAACTTCCCACCAAATCGAGTGTACTGGAATGTGGGAATATTATTTTTATTAAAAATGGGAGTCAAAACATCAACACCTACAAAAAAAAAAAAAACAAGCAAAGGGATATGTTTTTGTAGCATTCAACCTCATTAATAAATAACAACAAAGACAATTTTAAAAACTTTTAGTCAAAGTGAATAACAAGAGAGCAGTTTTAAACAAAAAAAAAAATTCAAAAAAGATAACAGTACCTGCCCATATACCTTGAACCCACTTAATTTTCTTGATATCATTCACAATTGGAATTATTAAGTAAGGATCAACTAGCAACACTTCACTCTGTTCAATTTCTTTTAGTAATGCATCATTTTCTAAGTGTAAAAAATACAACTATGTTCTAATCACTTTACAAGGTAATAAAAAAAAAGTTAAAAAAATAAATAAATTTAAATGCAACTTAAAAAAATATTATAAAGTTACAACAAATGGTTAAATGTGCAGTAATAAGATTGGAAAAAAAAAAAAAAAAAAAAAAAACATTAATTAAAAAAGTTGATTTAACTACAAAAGTTAAATTTAATCAAATAAAAGTTGATTTAATTACAAAGTTGAAAGTAAACTACAGAAGAAAAGATTAAAGTTTTAGAAGTTGCATATTAAGTTGTACCTTCTTTAGTAAGGGTTTCCAATTTTGATGAAATGCTATCACCATAACCGCTGTATTTTATCTCACGAATGTTGTAATCTGGAAGATTTTTTGTGAGCATTTCAGTAAAATTAAAAAGTGGGTGAGCTAGAACAGCAATTGATTTTTTCATTCTTAAAAATAAATCATCCAATCCAAATATGTAAAATGGTGAACTTCCAACAGAAGATATATCAAAACCAATATTCAATCAAGACTGGAACTCTGGTTTGATGGGCAATTTGGGTGATGCGTACTATTAAAATATATTTATACTAGGATAGAATACCGATATGCTTTGTATAAAGTCTACCATTTTGAAAAAACAAACTAATAGCCTCAAAATATTCAAATTATTTACTATTTATTACTATTATTTTTATTATTATTATTTACATTATATATACTTATTATTTATTACATTTTTTATTTCTCATAATTAAAACTGAGACTTTGTTTCTAATTTAAAAATTATTATTAAAAAAAGTAGTTCAAAATATTAGTAATGTAATAGTTATATTAATATTTATACTATAATAATGAAAAAATCTTTTAGCATTTAGTAAAATTTTAATAAATATAAAATTTCAAACCATAATACCATTTCAACAATATATATATATATGTTTTTTTTTAAAAGTAGCTTTGCTGCTTATATTTACATGTGATCACAAATCTTTAAAGTTAACACTAACATAACTCCATGATTTTCTAAAAACTTATATTATTCTGTTAACAAGTACATGATGATGTTTTCACATCATATCCCCATGTGTTGCCCCAAAAACCTCCACAAAGAAATCCTCCTGGTCCTTGGGACAAAATCTCTGGAGAGAGTATCAAGTAATCAGGGACCAGATTTGAAAATGGTGACCTTGTCATAGGGGGAATTGTTGGAAATGACAACCGAAGTGCATATGTTCGTATACTTTCAGCACTTTGTGAAGTAAGAAAAAGGATCAAACGATTTCTGTGTGGTAGTAGATATAATGCTGATAAATTTTCTTTTATAAAGTGACACTCACCTAAATTAACACAATAAATTAAAATAACACTACGAAATATTTATAAAGAAAAAAAGTGAAACATGAAGAAATTATTCAAAAAATCATAATTTTATGTGTATGCAGCTTATTTTAGTAGTATATTAGTAGAAGGATGGTTAGAATTATTGTTGCCACAGCAAGAAAAAAAGAAAGAGAAAAATACAAAAAATACATTATTATATTTACATACTATTTATATAGTATTTATGTATACAAAATTATTTTATATTTTGGATCGAATGTCAGAAAATACGAAGACTTTTTATTATGTTACTTTATTTTAATATTATAATTTATTACAATATATCATAATATAATATAATGTATTTGTTTGTTTCCTAAGTTTTTATCTTACCAATCTTCAATCCATTGGATGTAAAGTTGATTAGTTTTTTTAGTCCCATGCTTTTTGTACAGTCATCCGTTCCAAGTAAAATCATGTTATCTGATGTGGTATCAGACAAAGTTTTTAATTTTTTTATTAAAACAGGTGTGTCTGAGGTAGACTGAAACAAATTTGAAAGAAATATTGCAGAATTCAAAAGAACTGACATTTCTTCATTATTTTCATTATCACCTAAAATCAAAAATAATTAATAAATAAATAGTACCTAAATAATTTTAAATAGTTAAAAAAATAAATAGTTAAAATGTAAATGTAAAAAAAATTATAAAATGCACATAAAAAAAAAGTCTACATATGGAAATATGAAATGGTTTTTCCGCTATTCTTCTAGCAGGACCATAGCTAGAGATGTTTCGTTCATTAGCACCAACACCTTTACAGTATTGCCATGTCTCATTGTGTAAACATAAAAACCATGGTAACTCTGAATAAAAATATAAGATAAGCTAACTAAAATGAAAAGTTTAAAAAATTATTTAAAAAAAAAGTAATTATTATACAAGGCTGCATAAATTATTCTAACAGGCTGCATAAATTATTATAACAGGCTGCATAAAGAAAAATCATATTAACATTATTTATGCTAAATATGTTTAACAATTTTCAAATTCCATTAAACTATTATGTAACCTTGGTCAGTGCTTTGAACTTTAAATCCATCAATGTGAATCAGTTTTTGTTGCCAAATCACCGGATCAATAATTGGTTCTGTGATTTTTATGCAAAGGATGTTTATTGTAAAGATGTGGACTTCATTTTCGCTGATTTCAATTTTCATTTCTGATTTATGCATTGGAAATTTCTGTTGAATGACATAAATTCCTCGACCACCTGTAAAAATGTTTTTTTAAACCTTTAATGTAAACTAATGTAAATAAAGTGATAAATTTTTGATCAAATTAATTAAAAAAACAAAAAAAAAACAAACTAAACAAACTGCATTAAAATAAAACCATTAAAAGATGCAGGATTGAATATAACAAAATGAAAACTGCCAAAATTTCTTCTTTTTCCCACACTTGTGTATTTCATTTTGCCATACACTTGTGTGCAGCTTTCATCGGAACATTCCGAAGCTAAAAGTAAAAACAGAAAGTTGAAAAAATGTTAACAAAAATTATACTTTCCCATCAAATCACATTTTTTTCTTTTATTATGTCATATATATTATTGTTTCATAAAACTTTTTTTTACAATCTTACATGATCTTAAGTTAAAATCTCATTAATCATCTATGTAATCTTAAAAGTTCCAAGTGATCTATTAATATAATCTTACAAGATCTTATATTACAACCTCATTCAATATGAAATTGTGCAGTCAACTTGAATTTCAATTCTATAAACACTTTTATGTTTATAGAATTAAAATTCAGTGACGATAAAAGTTAAAACAAATACTTTGCTGAAATCTCTCATAGTTATCAACTGCCTGTGTGGCAAATAATCTTATTTGAAAGTCATTGGTCACACCACCATCATTAGCTTTTTTTGTATCCCACCACCAGTGGTCTTTTCCTTCAGAAAACAAAACAAGAAATGTTCTGAACTCAAAATATATAAAGTAAAAAGAAAAAAAAAAAGCTTGCTCTTGAAATCTATTATTAATTAGAAATAGTTAAATACAAAAATTTCAACCTTGAAACTCATTGTAAGTTACATTAATATTGTTTGCTTTTAAGAGACGAAACATTCTTCGGGAGAAATAGGGATGCACTGTTTTGTCATCAGCTCCTATCCGTATCATCACAGAAAGGCCCTAAAATTATAGACAATTTATGAAAAATTTATGAATCTCAGTTATACAGTTATAAAAGAAAAAGATTTTATCTATTTTTATATCTTTTTATTTTTTGTATATTATATATTTAGATATTATTTTTAATTCATTTTTTTCGTAAATCAAATAAACTAATTAAAGGTAAACATTGTAAATAGTTTTAAAAAAAAAAATTTATACCTTTAAATTTGAAGCATGTTTATCTGCATGATTTTCATTGATGCATGCTTCTTGTATAAACTTAATTGCAGGGTCAATATAACTTATTGAAACATCAAAATGATAAAAAAGATTTGAATCACCATAATCTTCTTTACTCAACCATCCGGCTCCAGAAATAACAGCTAATGCAAGATCTGGGTTATGAACTGATAGCTGCCTAAAATCAATATAATATTATAATTAATACAATTAAACTTAACTAAGTGCTATAAATATGAAACATTTTAAAATAGATATGTTAAGTGTGAAATATTTAGTATTTACAAATAATAATATTATATATGTTATATACACAAAGCATATAAACTTTACAGCTACTTTTAAAGAAAAAAAAATCAGATTACCAAGCACCATGGCCACCCATGGAATGACCAGCAAACACAATTAGATCTGAGTTTGCACATTTAGAAAAATAACCCATTGATTTGGAAGAAAGCAGAGAAAGTTCTTTTACAGCTGTTAAAGCTGTAAGTTCTCCAGGACCTTCCCAGTTGTGAGCACCATGACGAGTTGGTGCAAGTAGCCATAATTTATCTACACCAAATAGGAATTTACCATTTTTCATATATTTGTAGCTGTCAGCTTGATTCTGTGCAGAGACACCTAAAATGTAATTGAAATACTCATTTATCATTAATTTTTTCATAACAAATAATAATAATTTACTTATAAGTGTAACCAAAGAAACATTAAAAAGCAATATGATAATTATGATGCAAAACTGGAGGTTTCTTTAGGCTTTATGAGCTTAATGCTAAATTCTGCTGGGAAGACTCAAGGACCATCCCAAGACTATTTTGTTTTTAATCATTGAAATGTTGATATTACTATTGATTTTTACAAACTGTACTACTAAAATACATGCTGTTATTGAGCAGCAAAAAATTCCAGCAAAAAGATATCAAACTTTTTAATAAATGATACTATAGAAACTAAAAATTGCAATTGGAAGGAGATCATTTTTGAACTGTTAAAAATAACCAACAATGGCAGCACAAACAACATAAAAATGAAATTTAAAAATCCTGTAAAGTCATAAATCAAGAATCATTTAAAGTCAGGCCAAATGTGTTAAATTTTAACCTGTCAATTTATAGATATACCAGGTAATTATTACAACTGTTAGAAGGCTGGATTAGCTGGAAGAATTCAAAGCTTTCTATTAGTTTTTTTGTACTGACTTCTATTATTGCATCTTTTTTTTTTTTTTTTTTTTTTTAATTGTCAACTTTTTTCTTCATTCTATACTAAACACTAAATTAAAGAACTCAAGATTTAACGGTGGCAAATTTTAATTGTTTACAGTCATAAACTTAAGGTTAACATGGAAATATTGAGTATTTCGTTAATATTTATAAAAGTAACTGTCCTAATACCACCGAAATCAGATGAGCCTTTGTGAAGTAAGAAAAAGGATCAAACGATTTCTGTGTGGTAGTAGATATTATGCTGATAAATTTTCATTTATAAAGTGACACTCACCTAAATTAACACAATGAATGAAATGAAATAAAAGAGTGAAAAAAAAAAAAACACATGATAAACAAAAATACTAACTTTCATAATTTGTGCAAGGTGCAGCTTTGAACTATTTAAGTAATCTGTTTTTGTTAATATTTCATCTACAACTTTTTTTTCTGAGAAAAGTCAACACTTCTAAAGATTTTGAATTTAGAACAAAGATCAGAATATTTTGGCAAAGTCATTACCTGTGCCATGCAGTGTTAGTAGAACTGGACATTTCTCTAACAAACATGGAGAGAGAGGTTGTATTGCAGCTGCATGCTGAACTGATCCATCATGATCAATAAATGTAAACAAAAAAGACTGGTTTACTTCACGACATCGTAAACTTAACTTCATTTCCTCCTCTTTCCCATCACTGACTTTAAAAAGAAGGACAATTTTAAATGCATCCTTTTTACAACTTGCATGCATCTTGCTAGTTGAATATGAAAGCTTTATAACAGTATTGCTAAATTGACCAGGATAAAACTCTTGATTGCCAAATAATTCTGCAGATAAATCACTCAAATCAAAGCTAGTTGCAGTCAAGCTTCTAATGAAAAGATTTTTTACAGGATTCATGTTGGAAACCAAAATAGAAACATAAGAAGAAAATAAATTTCCTGCAACAAGATCAGGTGAAAACTTTACACTGTGAAATACAAGGCTGCGTTGTTTTAGGATTTTCAAGCTACATTTCACTACTGCATTAACTTTAGCACGGACATGAACTTTTATGACATGGTTACCCATAGGCAAAAATAATGGATGCCTAAAAAATGTTTTCATATTTAATTAATTTACATTTACACTACAATTTTGAAATTTTTATTAGTTAAAAACAGCATCATTCTTACCAATATTCCTGGCGATGATAAACATCACCATTTACTACAATATCATTGATATAAAACACACTAACACCCAAACATTGGGCTTGAACATCACTATCTTTAGTTAAAAAGAAATCGTTCACAAGAAAACCCTTCCATTCAGTTACTGCCATAGATTGTAAAGATGAAATTAAGTTATTCCAGTCAACTTCAACATTAAGATGAATTACACCATTTTGAGGCAAAACTTGCATCCACTTTAAAATCCCTTTACTAGCCAGTTCTGAATAGACATGGAATGTGCTATCCCATCGATGATCAATGGCTATATCTTTACCATGATCTACCGCAGGATTTCCATCAAACTCAGGTTTTCCAATTTGAAAAGGACCTAAAAAATACCATCTTTCTGACATTGTTAAAGTTTGTTTATTTTTAACTTGTTTAAGTGCATAAGAGGCTTTCATTACCTGTTTTTCCTTAGTAAATATACTGTGAAGAAAAATCCAAATGGGCTGTTTATTCTTAATGTTTTTATCCTTAACGAATTTAAGTGCACAAACAACAGCATGTTCTGATGATTTGTGCTTTTCTAACCATAGTAAAAAAGATATTTCAACTGACTGACAATTAAATTTATTTCCTTCCAAAGCATTAATATATTCTTCCATAAATACATTTTCAGCTATTTCAGAAGAGCATGAAGAAACCAATAGAAACAGGATCACAACATAGAAAGTCATACTTAAATCTCTAAACAATTTAAACAAAAAATGTTTCATTTACATAATTTCATAAATTTATTTAAACTATTACAAATGAAGATAAATATTAAGCTATATTTAACTTAAAATTTAAACATCAATTTATAATTTTAAATAGCTTTTAAAAAAAAATGCTAAACTTAAAACTATTGCTTACATACTTTTACATGTTTTTGACTTTTACTTCATTTTAAAGTTTTCTATTTATTTCCCACACAAAACAAAAAAGACAAAAAAAGCTTGTTAATCATATAGGTTAAATGTACTAGAGAGTTCTCTATTTTTCCGAAAAAAAGATAAAAAAAAATTCTATATAGAAATTTTGTATATATATATTTTGAAAATGTATACAAATATATACATAGTCGCTTTAAATATCAAAATTTTTACAACAGTTTAAAATAACTCATCATTCTAGAAACCGAAAGTTTAAAATCCATCACACGTTCATAAAAATATTCAGTGCAATTACATTTCAAATAATGAATGTCATGTTTCAAAGCAATTCAATTAGAAAATAATTAACAACACTATCAATTATTCTTACGTTGCTATTTTTTAAAAGAAGTTTAAAGAGACATTTCCAACAATTGCAAAAACAAATTTCAACAAATTATGAAAATAATATTTTTTCTTCATTCAAAAACTAAAAATACTTTTTTTTTTTAAAAAAAAAAAAAAAAAAATTAACAAGGAAAGAAATATTAAATTTCAAATTATTAATTTTTTTTTTAATTGATTTTTAATGGAAAAATATAAAAAGTGGTAGGAATAAGATTTTTTCATAGCAAAACTTCAAATTTTCAAATTTTATACACTAACAGTCAATATTATTTGCACTGAACTCATAAATCTCACTGTTCATTTAAAACTAAATTACCCTTCAAAATGATAACTTCAAATAGAAGTTCTATTTTATCTCCAATACTTTTTATCTCCACACTTTTCAGCTAATAAACCTTTTCTCTTCTTCTGTACTTTTGTTATGTCTCTCTTCAACAGCTTTGCGAATATTATTTGCATGCTCTTGAAGTTTTTTTACAGACGGGGATTCTTGAGTATCATATGAAATAAAAGAGCCATCATGAGAAGCAGACCTGAAAAAAAAACAGTGAAGCAACCAATAAAACTCACCAACATAAAAAAACATAAATAATGCAGATATATGGTATTTTATAGTTTAGTATTTTGATGCCATGGGGTAATTTTTTAAAAAAATCAAAATCTATAGCTAATTACTAAGCAATCAATAACAATACTTTTTAATTTCTCTTATTTAATGTAAAATCAATAGTCAAAAAATAAAAATAGTAAAATCAATTTGAAAGTTAATGTTTTTTGTAAACATCAATAGTGTTAACAATAACAAAGTCTTTAAACAGATAAACTTTATTAACCTGTTGGTTGTGTTTGAAATAGGCTGCTCTTTTCTATCATACGTAAGAGACATAAACTTATATAAATCAGCAGTAGATGGTGTATTAACTTTTGATGAGTGGGGAGCAGGGCTAAAGATAGGCTGTGCTGACTTTAAGGACTCACTCTTCAATACTGGAAAACATGAAGTATGTAGTTTTTAAACAAAAATGCTAGAATGTAAATGCTGAATACAAATATTAGAAAAAGTTTTAAAATGTATCATCAATTTCTCCATAAACTTTAGACAAAATCATGATTTGGTATTTCTAGACAAAAATTTAAGAATTTCCAAAACCTTTTCCATGCAATCCTCTATTTACAGCGGGTGTGGACAAACAGCTCATATAGAACTCTACACGTTCTTTCTCAAATTCTTCTTTCTAACAAACAAAAAAATGTTTTCTACGATGATCATTTTCAAACAAACTTACCAATTTTTAGTATATATATTAATTACTAATTATTAAATAACTAATTATTACTAATTATATTATAACTGTAATAATTACTAATTATTACTAATTATTACTAATTAATTACTAATTAAATAACTAATAGTATTTAACATACAGTTATTTCTAAGTTTTAAAAAACTTGAAAACATGAAAAATAATTCAAGGGGTGTTTTTCTATATTAACAGAGTATATTACAAGAATGTTGACAATTTATTTTTGAAGAGACAGAAATTCAATCAAAACTAAATATATTAGGAAATAATGTAAACTAACACTTTTTTGCACCCTCAAAATTTTGCAGTGCAGTTTAGCACACATAAGATTTAAATTGAAAAATTTTTCTATGAAAGTGAAAAAAAATAAGAATTTTTTAGTTACTTTAAAATCAAAATTAGCATTGAAATTAAAAAAAACATTTTAATCTAATTAGATTATGATGAGCAAAAAATATTTACAGATACATGATTTTAAGGCAGAGTTAACAAGAAATATGGCTGCCTTTTTTTCTTAATACAAAGTTAGCCCATCTCTTATAGCAGTATTGAAATGTTTTTGATAATTTTTGAATGGCAAGCTGGTGAATATCTCTTTCTAATTTTTCCTAAGAGATTCAGCTAATGATTCATGCTAATGTTACACAAGCTCTGTTCAGTTTTTGGTCTAGTACACATGTACTTTGGTCTAGTACTATCTATACATTTTTTCCTGGGAGAGTACTTGAGCGTTAGTTTCTTTAAATCAAATATTTACTGTTTTCTCTTTGTGGCATGGATAGCTATCTTGCTTTTACATCCATTCAGGTTCTTCTTGTTGGAACATCCATTCAATATTTTTAGTCGGAATCAAATGATCCTTAAGAATTGCTATATATCTATGCTGATCTTTTCAGTCATATGTAATACAACCCCAAATGCCTACCATGCCTCCTCTTCTCTATATGATATTCTTATTCTCAATAGATAATATTATTTTTAGCTTATAATTAGTCAATTTTAAGAACTCTCTGCAAAATTTTGTTTGTCTTATTTGATCTAATGGTTTTAGCAATGGTTTTCTGGCAGCATCATAGCAGCATAACTTTCTGTTATTTACCTTCTGTTTACAATCTTTTTACAATTTTTTTTTACAATTGTTTACAATTCTTTTACAATCTCTCGATGTCTTGATTCCATTTTAAATACAGAGTTGAGATTTCGAGTTTTTTTTTTTTTGTTTTTTTTTTTGAGATTTTTCATGAACAAAAAACAGGAAAAAAATTTCTTAGTGACAACTTTTTTATTTTTTTAAAAAATAATGATGGATCATATTCTTTTCTATTCAGCATGTTTCAATGGAAATATATCACAAAAAAAAATTGAAAGAAATAAAAGAATCTCACTGCTTAAAAAATAAAGTTAAAGAAAAATAAGAGAACTTAAATCTGAAGTGTGCTAAACTTTTCATCAGTACTCTATAAAATTATTCCAATTATAACAAGAACTATTTCTATTGTTGTCTATTCCTATAAAATTGTTGTATATTTAGGCGAAATTCCATACACATTAAAGATTAATGTAGCAACATTTTAGATTTTTTTTTTAATGTAATAACTTTGAATTATGTAGCTGGTGTAACTCCTACTATGACGTTGCATGCTATGAAAGAGAAATTTTAATGTAAAAATTTTGATTTTTTTTTCGTTTTTAAATTAACTTAGAGTAAAATAACTTCTTTTTAAAAAAACAAATCAAAAAAATCAAAAAAATATTTAAAAAAAAAAACAACAACCTCTTTTTCTATTTTAAGAACATAATCTGTAAATCTTTTTTGTTCATCTATAAATGCTTTGTTTCTTTCTTGGAGGACTTTTTCTTGTGCTTGGTTATCTGCCAAACCATTTATGCTTGTATCAAAATTCTAAACCAAAGAATATTTTGAAAATAATCATAATCGTATAAAAAAAATCAAACAACTAAATTAAATGAAAACTTTTTGTACAAATATTGAAACAAACACAAAAAATATTGAAAATGCATAAAATGATAAATATAAGGAAATGAATATCAAAATGATAATTATGTTTGAACGATATTTATATTGAAGTAATAATTAAATACAAGTAATAATTATGTTGAAATAAAAATTATAAATGTGAAAACTTTTAGTCAAAATATTTTGTCTTATTATTTCAAATAAAATAATCTTGCCATCAATATTTTTTGAAGGGCTTCTTGAGTATTTCCATCTTTTAAATTCTAAAAATATAAAGATTTATAAATATTATATAAATATTACATAAATAAAGATTACATAGTTAAAAAAAAAGTGAGTCAGAGTTTTGGATTTAAAATAATGGATACCTGAATTAACTTTTCTTGAGCAGAAATAATAGCTTCGCAGCTCTCAAGTTTTGAATGCAAATCATTATATGTTGAATGCAAATCATTGCATGTTGCACTAGAAACGGTTGAACTATTTTCTTCTAGAGCAAGACATGTAAAAAAATTTCCAATAAAAAATAAAAAAATAATTTTTAATATGAAGATTTTGAAAAGCATTTATCAAAAAATTTCTTAAGTAATGCAAAACATATAAATGATAGATTTTTAAAATTCTTCCGTTTAAGAACTCAGATTAACAAAAAAAGGTGCCATATTTTGAAATTTTACCTTGAGTGGAATGTGTTTTGTTCTCAGGCATAGGTCGAATTGACTCAATTGCTGTGAAGAATTTTTGTTTTATATCTATAAAAAAGTTAAATTATCATAATTTACTCAAATTATTATAATTTATAATAATTTGAGTAAATTATAATAATTTAACTAACAACTAAAGTATTTTAAAAGTTTATAATATATCAAAATAACTTTAAAGTTAATATTTATCAATTAATTCTACTTTTTACATTAGTTCTTGAAAGATTAAGCTAATAGTAAATCTACCATTTTTTACTAGATGAAATGGCATGTATAACTGTTTATCATCTTCAACAGCCTAAAAAAATCATAAAAAATAGAATGAAAACAAATAGAAAAACTTTTCAACTGTCAACAAAAAAATGAAGCAAACCTCATTTGTTTGAGAGGAATTAATTGAAAGAAGCATATTTAGAATATCTTGTAACAATTCTCGAACTGCTTGATTTTCTAGTAGCAAAATCTGAAAAATGAAGACTTTTTTTTCTTATTCAAAGATGTATCATTGTTGATATTAACTTAAGGAAACATAAAAAACTTTAAAAGCATCACAAATTATGAACCTTTTCTTTTTCCTCGTAACTTGAAATAATTAATTTATACATATCTTCCTCGTTTCTAAAACCAACAAATTTTCTTGTGATAAAAATAATTCTTTTTTTAATTTCTGTTTAGCATTTGTTAAATCTTTATATTAATATTTTAAAAATAATTCTTTTTTTAATTTCTGTTTAGCATTTTGTTAAATCTTTATATTAATATTTTAGTTATTACACTTTCAACAAATATCAAAAAATTTTATGTAAATAAAGTTTTTACAAAATGCCACTACATTTGTCATCAATTTTGTGATAGCAACATTATGTCGCACTTTTCTCCAGATGCACAGGATATGATTGACTAAAAGCAATTTTTCTAGATACCTTTTTGAAGTTGTTGTTCTCCAAGTACTTCTTTTACCATCTCCCCGTTGCAACACATTCAAGACCTCAATAGAAACTTTCTTCTCTTGTGTTTTATCATTTAAAAGCTAAAATAAAGAAGTGAACTATAATGAAAAAGCATTAAAAAATTAACAACAATTGAAATGAGTATAACTAAACCAGACCAAACCTGATGAACTTTTGCTTGAAGTCTCGATGTTTCCTTCTCCATCCTTTTCAACTCGTGATGACACTGATTTTTCATATGATCCAAATCACTTTTCATTTTTCTTTTTTCATCTCGCTCAGTTTTAATTTCTTGAAGAAGTATCTTAATCTTGCTCATCTGTTCATTTTCCCGACAAGCAGATAACGCTAGCTCTCGCTTTGCATTTTCTAAGTCTTGCTAAAATATAAAATAGTAACTGCTTTCTAATCAAAATTTGCTTCATAAAAAAGTATGTAAATAAAAGTTGCAACGATTTTGGCCACTTTCACCGAGCTTTTTTGAAAGTCTCGCTCATTTTTTGTTGTAATCTATCAGGCTGAGCACAAAAATGACAAAGACAGTCAACAGAAAGGCTGGCAAGCACTGGAATTGGCGACAAAACACCGTTTTTGGCTCAATTTCCATACAAAACGTCAAAATTTGGGCCAAATGTGGCCAAATTTGAGGCTTTTACCAACTTCCTCTTGGATCCCTTGCTCATTTTTTGTTGTACCATAAAAAAGTATGAGCACATAAATCAGGGTGTTGACCAATATTTTCAAATGATGTGTATAATCTTTCAGAAGGTTCATCAGAAGTTTGCCACTCAGAACTTTTTTTCTTACAAAGAGACAATTACAGAATGATAAATTTTCTGACTGAGCAAGAATGTTATACCCTGTATGAACAACTACATTTCATCCTGTGAAGACATGATAAAAAGAAATTGACAACTATATTAACTGTGTACAATTTTCTATTCAAAAGGTCTGTCCAAATAATGCAAAACTAATAATTACAACTACATAATTGCATAATATAAATTTAAAAACATCTTAGGTTAATTAAAGCATTAAAGTTAAGCATTTCTGAACTATTTTTATAAAACAGAATTTACCTTGAGACGAGTTTGACTTTGAATTAGAAATTCATTATCATTTTCAGAACGCATTTGTCTATGAAAATATAAATAAGAGTAAAAACTGCATTAAAAAAGCCATTACCTTATCATATAACTTTAAAGGTAATTCAATTTTCAATACTCATGTCTGAACACAATACTCTAATACAATACATATAGATATACAATAACATAAAGTTCATAAAAGAACTGTTAAAGCTTAAAAGTTCATATGTAAAAAAAACAAACAAACAAACAAAAAAAAACAAAGTTAGAATAAAACAGTAAAAAACTTACTTTTCTTCAAGTTCATCTTTTACTCTTAGTTGTTGGTGTTGTAGTTTTAATAATTCGTAAGTGCAGTTAACAAGCTGTGCAAGATCTAAGTTATCTCTGATATCATTTTTACTCAAAAGGTTGTTATTCTTGAATATTGATGAATGACCTAATGAATTTAATTCCTGAAAAACAAAGATTTATTTTACATAAAAAAGAATGGCTTTAATTTACTATATCTATTGTAATAGACCATCAAATTTCTATTGTAATAGACAATCAGATTATGTTAAAATAAAAATATGACAGAGAAAATGAACAGAAATATTAAAGTCAATAGCTCCTAAGAAAATTCTTCTTTACACCACTTCGATGGTTTGATAGACAAGGAGTACATTTAACTGAAGTACTAGAAAAATTTTTTTGAAAATAAAAAAAAATTTTCAAAACTTGCACTGTTTTTGAAAAAAAAATATGATCATTCTTTTTTCAGAAATATTTTTTTTTTTTAAATGATTTTTTGAAAATCATAATACATAAGCTGACATCTTACATATCAAAAAATATTAAAGTTTAGGCTGCTTTTACAACTTCATTTAACTTTAATTACTTTGATATCACTGTATATAAATTTTTGTTTAAAAATTCTTCCTGGGTTTTTTCCCTTGTTCTTTACCCTATCATTCATTTTTATTGTTTACGTCTGAAAAGAAAACAATTATTCCCCAAAAATCTTTTTCAATGCTTTGAGACATTTTTAGATTCAAGGTAAGCTTAAAGTAATATCTTTTAAGTAATGTATATAGAAGTAAAAATACAGGATGCATAAACAAAACATCTACAGCTTCCATAATGGGTATAAACCTGCTCAAAACGATTAAGGGATATTATTTTTTAATAAGATATTTATAAGTTGATCCATATTTTAAATATAATGTAATAATGTATATATTTTGTATAATGTATAAATGTATAAATTTTTCTTATTTACATATGGCATAATTTATGATTTAAATACTAAAAAGTTATTTAAAATGCTAAAATAAATGATTGTGATAAAATTAACAGCACAGACTCTTAATTTTAAGGTACATGAATTTATAAAAAGCACATATATTTTTTAAACTGGCAGATAAAAAATTTTTCATCACCCTTTTTCCTACATACTTTTGATAAAGATTTGAGTAAGTGTTACATTTTAGTTCCAATCCATGGATGCTTTGGATCAAGGAACATTAAAACTGAGATTAGGGCATTTTAGCATTCAATGATCCTAAGTTTTTTAGCTTATACAAAGTCTTAAGAAAAATTGATAAAAATTTGCTTATTATTAGAAATATATAAAGCACATAAAATTTCTAAAAAAATGTGATTTTATTTCAAAATCTGAAATTTCAAATGACACAGTTTTAAAATTGGTCAATTATTTGCAAAGTCATTGAAACTCTTAGTGAAGTTAGTGTGTGCTGACCGTATGTTTAATTTTGAAGGATACTGATGAACCTTTACTTTAGATTTCACAAGTATGATAAAAATATTCCAAATGTTTTTTGCTTTCTTTTTTTAATTTGTAGATTTAAAAAAGTGCTACAAATGAACTTAAGTAATGCAATCATACTGTAACTTGATCAATGGAACTAAATATCGGTAGTATGTTTAGTATTTGTTATTCAAACTAATTTTCTAATATAAAATTAACTGTTAAAAATAGATGAGGTATTTTTCGAAAAGTCCACACTTATCTCTGTAAAACTATTTTTGCAATTGGAACTAAGTACACTAATTGTTTTTGAATGTCAAACCCAAAGGTCTTTTGCATTTTTAAGCACTTTGAACAATGGCATTCATTTTTGTATATAGTTTCTTTTTTCAATGGGTTTTATTTTCATTTTTTTAAAAAAATTGGGGTCCTGTGAATTAGTCAAGGTCTACATATTGTTTAGCATCTGCATATAATTCTCAAGAAAATAAAAATTATATTGGGAATACAAGCTGTAAAAACTCTTAAAATATTTTCTGGTTCCAATTACCAAACCATGATTGATTTGGTAACTGTCTTGGGAAAAGACATTTTTTTAGGTCACAATCTAGTTATATTGAGAAAAATTAAAATTTGAGAGCATAACACTTAACAATATCTTAAAGAATACATTTCATTTACTTTGTAAAAAGATTAGCTAAATCACATTTAAAAAGAGTATTTTTTTTTTTTTTCAAAACTAATTTACCTTGACTGGCAACATTATCTTCAGACTAATACATGTTCCTGATACTATCGGGAACATGTATTAGTCTGAGTCATGTATTTGTCTCTTTTCTTTACAAATAAACCCTTGTGATTATACTTAATATACTTGCTTGTGTGGAAGAACTCCAAGTGGTACCTAATACCATTTTTAGTAGCCTTCTTGTCCATGGTAATCTTCTTAGAGCAAATTAAAAACAAGAATGTACTTGTGTTCTTGGTGTTATCAGGCTCCATTATAATCCTTCATAGGTCCGTCATTACTTGATGGTGGTTTTGTTTTTCACATAAACTCATACTTAGTTAACATTTAAAAGAAATTTAACTACAACAATTTTATAGTAATAAAGAAAGTCAAAAGTAACTTTTTTGCAGATCAAAAGATATTATCACACATAAATGTTCAATTTTTTGTTCATGGTGGAGTGTATTTTGGCAAATTATTGATGAAAGTTGAAGCATAAATAAAGAGTACTCAAAATTTTATTTAGAAAAATAGTTTTTATCATTTTATCTTTTTTAGTGTTCATTTCAAAACACCAACTAATCATACAAATAAAGTATGCAAATGCTTTGAAATGACATTTGCTTCATACATAATTTTACTGTGGAATTTATCATTTAAAATAATTTTTTTGCATAGGAAAATTTTGTTACGTTATTTATCACATAACTTCATCGCAAATATTTGATTCATGTGGTGTAGCTTTAAACAACAATAAAATGTCTAATATTTGCAAATAACTAAAGCATTTTTTCTGAAAGGTTTTTTAAATATTTCTATTTATCATAAAAAAAAAAAAGAAGAGAGTAATGACAAGGTTTAAATTATATCTATATGAATCAGCTTCATTTGCTTTGGCTATAAAATCAACAAAAGTAATTTCTAATTAAAATATTTATTGATCAATTTTCTTTTTCTTTTTTTCTACTTTATTATTATTGGAATAGGTTCTTTTCTTTCTTTTTTTCTTTTCTTTTTTTTTTTTTTTTTTGCAAATTTTCTATTTAACCCATATGTGGCTAGCGTCAGTTTAAACTGACAGTCACATTATCCGATTTAATTTGCAAAATAACAAACATTCTTTACATTTTTCGTAATAATTACGTCATGTGTGAATGTATGATGCTGATAATAAAGTAAACTGCATTAACTTATTTTAATTTTTGCTCAGTTGACACACTTTAGTAGCGTTGATTAATATTTTTCGAACATGAGTGTTTCGTCAAGAAAAAGGTATGCATATATGTTTTGTTTTTAGTTGAAATATAGATTAAATATATTGTTAAATATCGTTTTAACATTTGAATATTCGGTATAGTCAACAAAGCTAGTCTTCTTAAATTTTTATGCGATTTCTGTGCGTCAGTTTAAACTGACACTAGCCGCAGGAGGGTACAGGTTTTCAAACAGTTTATTTACCTCGGAATAGAAGGCATTTTCATCAGTTTGTAGACACTGTATGACTCCTTGTAAATATATGAGCCTTATCTAATACAAAATAGTTAAACTACAGCAGTCTGGTATTTATGTAAGTTACTGTGACCCACCTTATTTCCCTTCTGAGTTCTTATATTTGAAGGTTGAGAGTTGTTTATTGTTAATTTTTATTATTATTTTACTGCTATTTTATAATGACGTAATTTGTGGGAATGCTTTGACGTCATTTCAACATCAGAGCAAATAAATAATAACTAATTTCATATATTTTGCAGGTACCGGCTTCATGAGGTGCTACAATTGCTAGAAGATACAGACGATGAATGTCTTCAGAGCGCTGAAATATCAATTATTCCTCCAATACCTCTGGTGCAGACACTGATGAAGATTCTGGTGATGAGAATGAGGTGTGTGGAGATCCAAACAGTCTCAATCATAATTAACTTCTGGCGGAAGCGACGATGAAACTACGAAGACCCAATGGAACTGATGTTATTGGAATGGAAGAGTCGGACGGTGCAGAAGACACTGCAGAGGAGGACAATGCAGAAAATAATACACAGGACACTGCAGATGATATAGTGGAACAGGGTCCGCAGCACAAGAAAACAAAGAAACAAGTTCCGTATAAACCGTCATGGGTCAAAAGCGACTTCAAGGAGGCCGTCAGAAAGGAAAAGTTTCCATGGACCATACCCCCACCTAAAGTAGAAAACCATCTGTCACCAGTGTCATTATTTGAGTTGTTCATGACACCAGAATTAATGCACAGAATATGCAACGAAAGCAAAGAATACGCTGCTCAAAAAGGCCATGACAATTTTGATCTGGACATTACATCACTCAAGCTTTTCCTATCGATTCTTCTAATAAGCGGCTATGCTCCTCTGCCTCGTCGCCCTATGTATTGGGAAACTGCGGGGGATGTACACAGTTCCATGGTGTCGGCCGCTATGTCACGCAATAAATTCAGTTCCGTAATGAGTAATATACATTTTGCCAATAACAACGAACTTGATATGACTGACAGGTTTGCCAAAGTCCGCCCTCTTATCCAGTCCATCAATGCTGCTTGCCTGGCAAACTTTCAGCCTGAACAAATCATCGGCATCGACGAAAGTATGATCTCTTATTACAAAAAACATGGTGCAAAGCAATACATCCATGGCAAACCCATCAAGTTCGGGTATAAGATGTAGGTGGCAACAACTCGTTTGGGATATCAATTTCTACCCATATCAAGGTGCCGGCACGACAGATAAAGATCTGGGCCTCGGTGGATCGGTGGTGGTCAATCTCACAAAAGATTTACCAAAACGTGATGGTAATTTCTTTCACATTGTGTTTGACAACCTCTTTACCAGCCCACGACTGTTGCGCTTACTAGCGGATAGAGGAATGGCCGCCACAGGCACTCTCCGTTCTAACCAAACTGAAGGTGCGCCATTGAAAAACATCAAAGCAATGGACAAGCTACCTCGTGGCTTGCATGACGTTGCCCTGGATCAAAAGGCTAATGTATGCTTGGTACGCTGGCATGACAGTAAGGTTGTGACAGTCGCATCAACTTACGCTGGTGTCGCACCACTTCGCAAAGCTAAGAGATATTCATCAGCACAGAAGAAGCGCATAGACGTTGATCAGCCTTCAGTAATACAACTGTACAATTATGGGATGGGCGGTGTGGACCGCCTAGACCAAAATCTAGCTTGCTATATGATTCAGCACCGATCAAAGAAATGGTATTGGCCAATATTTAGATTTTGTGTTGATTTGGCCGTTCAGAATGCCTTCCAGCTGTACCGTATGCAGGAGAAAATACCTGGCACCCCGGAGCATGATCTGCTGTCATTTCGACGTCAGATTGCACAAACCTATGTGCAGACACTACAGTGCCGTATCTGCCACCTCGTGTAGCAGTCGATCGACGAGTACTTACTGAAGTATGCACAGATGCTACAGATCACTGGATTGCTCAGGGTACACAGCGTTGATGTGTGGCACTCGGCTGCAAAGGCACATCAGTCTTCTACTGTGAGAAGTGCAATGTGGGACTGCATCCTGGTTGCTTTAAGGCATTCCACTGCAAATAACTGATGCCTGTTTTTGTCAATGAAATATAGTCTTTGCAACTTAACATTAATGTGACATTACAGTTATTATGTGCTATTTAAAAGTTCATGATATTTTTTGCATCCATTTCGTTGTTTCTGAGCACTTTTGCATCAAACGGGCAGTTTTCACTCGCTAGGTGGCCCTGTGAAATAATTAATAACAGTTATAAAACGTCACTGTGAGTTATGCTGCATCAGTTAACATTGCCATGTGATTCCTGGTTTCAGAGTTTGACTATTCTTCTTGTCATAGCCAAATATGACACGTGAGAAAACCTGTACCCTCCTGCAGCTAGCGTCAGTTTAAACTGACACCTATATTTTCACCTATATTCACTTAAGTATATAAAAAATTATGAAACAGTTGATGAATATTGTTCATTTGGACCTAAATCACACCAAACAAAGACAAGAAACACATTTTAAAAATCATGGGTTTATATGGGTTAAATAGAAAGTGATGCTACTAAGTCAATACTTAATAGCATCAAATTAATTTAAATAGAACATTTTTTAAAAAAAATCCAAATAGAAAGTGATTTCTCTTAGAAGGGAAAAAAAAAAAAAAGGTCCAGATAAGGACCATAAAAAAAAGGTCCAGATAAGGACCATAATATATAACATATATTATAGATGAAACATTTGAAACATTTTTCATATAACTTTAAGTGCAATAATTACTTTTAAAACCTTTTAAATACTTTAAAAGAATTACAAAAAAATTTACAGAAGGAAATTAACTAACCTGGTTTAAATAAATGAGACGTTCATCTAAGTTCTGTGATGTACAAAAAACATCTTCAACATTAAAAAAATCAATACTACTACGATTAGATAAGTCGTTATCTTTAATAATTGGACTAGCCGAAGTTGTTGATTTTGTTGTATAACGACTCAAGAAATCAGAAACATCCCAAAACTCATCTTTATTCATTTTATTTATTAAAAGTCTAATAGAAAACAGAATTATTTTAATGAAAAATATTTCTATAAATAGTTAAAAAAATAAAAAACAATATTGTTTATACATAAATATAATGCTTTAAAAATATCCTACATTTAAAAACACTATTATTAAATTATATTATATACTAAATACACTATTATTTAATTTATCATATATTAAATTTCTTTAAATATAACTGCTTTATGCTTTTTTTTTTCATTTTTCGCACATTAAGATAAACTCTATAATCATTTTATTTTAAAATAAATTTCTTCTTTTTTCTTTATAATTTTTCTTCTGAATTTTACAATAAGTTGTTTCTAAAAAAGTGTAAAAATGTAAAAACTTCTTGTTTTATTTTATGACTACATTTTTCTGTTTAAAAAGACTGCATCATTGGATTTTCATATTGAAATGTTTTCAAAATAAACTTAATTTAAAAGTGTTTTCAAAAAAACTTAACTTAATTTTGGAATGTTTGTAAAAAAAAAAAAAAAAAAACTAGAAAGAAAAATAATATCTGCAAATTTATAATATTTAGATAATATGTATAGAGCTGCTGTATATAATACAAGTATATATTGCATATATAGATACATTCTAATTGTTTGTATAAAGTTGCCATAGCAAAAACTAACTAAAATTTAAGGTTTTTATCTGTTTTCATCAGTTTTCATTTACCTAATAAATTTCAGAGTATTTACCAGATTTTTATAATCTAAATAAAATAATTTCAAATGAATAATAGAAAGTATTCAAAAGTAACTCTAAGATTTTCATATCATACAAATATAAGACAGTCATATATGATGTAAATATAAGACACTCAATTATCATACAGATATAAGACACTCATATACCATGTTACTACAATTCAAGTTCAATTTAATACACATACTAACTACTTCCTAAAATCAACAATGTAGACAGATCTAAAAACTATATGACAAAAAAAAACTATAACATTTGTAAATGAGAAAACAAAAATCATGACAGTTTTAGGAGAACTAAAAGAGTTCTCAAACTTTACAAAACCTTATAAACTACTAAAAGTGGTATCAAGAGAACTCTGTAAAATTCCGAGACTTAGGAGACCAAGGTAATACTTAAAATTTTGCAAAATATCTAGAAAATTCAGAATTTTCCAGGGAAGATTTAGGAATCCAGGAACTTCTAAAAATTATAATTACCATACTCATTATAAAATGTATACAACATCTTTTTCAAAAATGTAAAGCAATGTAGTAAAGTTTAAATTTCAATTCATTACATACACATTTGTAATAAATAAGTTACATCATGAATGTACCTAAAAACACATAGATAATTTTAGATACATTCAAGAGTTTTTTACCCAATACAACAGAAATAAACATTAAGACTAAATTTTGTTACTAAGTTAAAAAAAAAAGGGAAAAAAATCTGTAGTCTAAAAAACAGTTCTAAAAAAAAGTTTTGAAAAATTATCTTGATTAAATAATAGATAAATGAAACTACTAGATTATACTATACTAAAATATAAAACACGAATTACGTAAACACCGTGTTTATGCTCATCACCATTATTGCTTTCTTCAACGAAGTCCGAAATTAAATTTCGAATATTTTGGACAAGATAGCTTTAACCCCTTAAATCATGTTTTACTAGTTAAAAAATTAACATTGTAGAGTATAACAAAGAGGCATATGTGGAAATATAATTCTTAAAAGCCATTATCAAATATATATAACATTTGAATACTATGCCACCTTCAAAGGAATTTCTACAAAATAGTTTTAATAGTTATTAAAAGGAGAGTCTGATTTGCAGATATTAGCAATACCTGCAATACTATTGCAAGTATTTTCTTCAGCCAAAAAAAGTTTGAGTTTCATTGAAAAAAAATTTAACGGAGGAATTTCTAATCGACTGGAATAATAATTAGCGTTTTTTTTTTTTTTTTTTTTTTTTTTTTTTTAACAATATTGTATGCATTATTGCGTTTGAACTATGGTAAACTAATTTTTTTTGCTTTAAACACAATTTCGAGAAAAACCTTTTCTACGTTTCTAAAAGCCCAATGTGTGGTAATGTTCTAAACAGTAGAGCTATTCTTGAAGTTCTAATCTAAATTATTAAAAGTTTTTAAAAGAACGTTTATTTAATCAGTCTACTAAACAACCAAACTTTTCATTACAAAACGGAAAGTCAATATTTTAAAATTAAGTAATTAATTGACTGGAAAAACCTTAGATGTAAATAAACACTTATCGTTTATACGCCAATTCCGAGCTTATTCTTAATGGAAAAAGAAAAAGCAAAGAGAAAAAAAAGAAATATCCAACAGCTTTAGACAAATAATTATTTTACATACACTTCAGCTCACAAATTAAAACTTGTACCACAAGCTGTAATGTTTTTCACACACTATCGGTGTCAAGGTGCAACGACAAATATTGTCAAACTACGGAAGGCTTGGATAAAAAGTGTAAAAATAATACATTTTTCCTAATATTTTGCTTTTTCGTTTACAAATTTCTTCATGATAATTATTTGATTAAAATCCTTAAAACTAAATTGTTTTTTCGGTTGTAGCGGCACCAAATACACACACACACACACACACACAAACACACACACACACACACACACACACACACACACAAACACACACACACACATATACCTTTTAAGTTTAGTTAAAAATAGGAAGTATTTCAAAAGAGTTCGGAGTTATGAAACAGTTCTTATACCAATATATAAAATCAATATATTAGAAAAAAATCAATCGATTGATTTGATTTGATATTATTCTTCCTTCTAACTTTCTTCAACAACTTTTTTGTTGGTCTTTTAAACTAAAATAAGCTGTTCAAGTAAGCTCTATAATAATCGATATTGAAAAAAAAGGTGCAATAATTTTTTATTTAAACCATATTTTATGGTTTCATCATAAATATTTAAATTTTTAAATATTTATGATGAAACCATAAAATATGGTTTCATCATAAATATTTTTTTCCTTTACATTTGGGGACCTCGGGTATTTAAAATCTGCTCTAGATTAAAAAACAAATCACCCAAAATTACACTGCAGCCGAAGAAGTGAAAAAAAAACTTAGGTATTTCATTTAAATAAAATACTTTTGTGTATATAATACAGCAGAAAGTTTTTTAAATTTAAATTGCAACTAGTTTGCTTAATAATGTAGTGGTACTTACCTCCTTAGGTGCACCACTGAATTTTTTAAAAAAATTTCCAGATGGTGTATTCTTTTAATACATAAGTTTAAAGAAATGATAATAATAACTGAATTTTTGCATAGAAAATGATTTATAAACTTTAAACAAACTTCAATAAATGCATCAAACTAAATCAATACATAAACTAAAAAAAGCCCAAATTAACTTTGTTTAACAAACTAGTTCAACCAACTTGGTCCTATAATTCATTTAGCTATGTAGTGATAAGTGGTTAAATCTCCGTTTTTATGCCTTAAATGTTTTTTCGTCCAAAAAATGTTACACTGTTACATTCCTAGACAGAATGGTAAATCAGGCTGGTTATAGTGCTCAGGGTTAGAATCAATCAGATGGTCTGATTAGTCAAACCTTAGTATTTAAGCCAGAATTAAATTCCATGGCCCTTAAAGTCTACATTTTGATTTGTAACAAAAGTTTTAATACTGCTTTCCCGGTCAAAGTCGTGAAATCCGGCAGGTAAGAGTGGTCAACCGCCTGGTCAGAGGACTTAAAAATCAATTATTATGACGGTAATAGGTTTATAGGTTACAAAAAAACTTATATTTTGATATAGACTTTGTCTTTAAATAGGTTTCCTCAGTTTTTGCTAATTTTAGCACATTCTGCCGCATTATCATGATAACAAATTGGCACAATATTTAAATTTGCATAATGTAGAGTTGAACTAAACTTTTAATAAATATTTATGATTAGAATTTATAGAGATAATTTTTTAATTACCTTCTCATTATGCCCTAGATTTAATAAATGTAATATTTTCTCATTAAAGGCAATTTTCTTCATGAAATTTATCGGGTCAAATCTAATAAAAGTTAATTTCCTGCCTACTACGGTTCTTTTTTTCTTAATTGAGAAACGAAGAGAGTTGTGGGCTATGTTGTCAATCCTATCATGAATAAGTACTGATTGTATAACTAAGATTATTCCGAAGGAGAAAATGTACTTTATAAGTGTTTTTGGGCTCTTTAGTTATTTTATTGTAACATTCGGAAACAAAATTTGTGAAGAATCGTGCAAAGAAACTTTTTTGTCTTCAAATCAGGTATTTTGTCAAATCAAAAAACTTCGTATCGCTTTTCTTTTCCTCTCACTAATATATATTTAAAATTTAATAAACATTGAAATTGTGGAGAAGTTTTTTAATTTAAGGTTACTAACACAGCAATATCCGAAATACTACATGATTAAAAAATTAAAATTTAACTTAAGTTTATAGATTATTGTTACACCATAAACATAACTTGAAAAATACTCAAAAAAAAAAATCCATATTGCCATGAATAAAATTAGTAAACTATAAGGAATTCTAGAATTCTATTTACAAAGAAGGGCAAATTTGATCTACTTAATTAACTGTCCACAGAAAAATATTAGCTATCTATCTCATTCAGTATGAAACTGTTATTGTAAGCATTATGATTTTTCCCAATTCAGCAGTCTAATAATACACCGATTTTTGAAACCTTTTCTACATCTTTGCAATCATAAATTGTTGTGAATAATTATAAATTTTACAATAAGACTTAAGGCTTTCTTGTGAGTGTGGATGCAATTTAATATCCTTACATAACTTATGCTAGTGGAGTTCAAGATTTATAAAAGAAAAATCATAGGAATAAAACATTAGAAATTTACATTTAAAATTGTCATAGGTTATTTTAATAGACAAGTCACACAAGGTATGAATCACATAATGTACCCTAATTTATATGTACCCACAAATAAAACATCAATTTAACACTAATTACAAAACTCACTACAGTTTAAAAAAAAACCAAAATTGATTATAAATTTCAACATAATATATAAAACTCAAGATATGGATTAAAAATTAAAGCGTTAAAAATTGCCAAATTTAAAGTCATAAATCTGTTTTGATCTTGTTGTTAGGATGTTAACATTGTGGTTACATTTGACAAAAAATATCCAACAGACATCTCTGGGTGACCAGAGACATCTCTGGGTGACCATAAACTTTTAAGATTGATCATAATAGTTTGTGCTATTGAAGTCACAAAATCAACTTTGTGTGTCCTTTCATTTGGTAGTCCTTGCTTGCTATTTAGAAATCATATCATCTTTTTTTTCCTTGTCTTCAAACCTTGATTAACCTTGATATGTATTTAAATGAGATTATAGAATAATAATGAGACTATAGAATGAGATTAATAAAAATGAGATTATGGAATGATATAAGCATCTTTGGCAATTTATCAAATAGTTGGTGATTTTGTAAGTTTTCAGTGCTGAAACATAAAGTTAAATATCTAATCTTTTTTTCAAAAGTTTTTATTTCTTAAAAGAATATGTTCTCATTGTTTGAACTTGATGTTATTTAAGTTTAGCTGCTACAACTGCTAGTAGGAAATTAAAAGATTCAAATGAAAATTAAAAGATTCCTTGATCTTTCCAACATACAGTGATCCAGATTGATTAAATGTAGCAAAAATTACCTAACTATTAAATACATGTATATTGTACATATACTATACATCAAGTTAGGGGTTTTTACAGTCCAGGAATTCAAATTTGGAACTTAAAATTATTTTTATTTACACTAATTACCCATATAATGCACATGTATGTTCTTTAAAATTCTTAAATATTATTTTTAGTAAAATATTTACTTCCTTGACCCAAAACATAACACTAATATATTGATAAACTAACGCTCCCATATGTGTTAAATGCACGAGTTTGCTAAATGTACGCAAATGTGTTACAAAGTGTTATGGGTCTTTAAGGTGCAAAAAAAAATGCTTTTTTCAAAATTTAAATTACTAACAAGTCTGGTACTTCTGGAAGCAAAGCTCTTCCTTTGATAACTAATATTAGATTGTGTATTATTACACAAATGTCCAAAAGTTGTTTTTAAATTGAAAGGGGTGTATTTGACAAAAACTATGCAAGAATCTATTTAAAATATCTTCTTAAGGAGCAGAAGGTTACAGCAAATACTGCTGGGTTTATTTGGCTATAGGTTAGTGGTTTTGTTTCACTAAAATTGAATGTGGAACAATGTGGAACTTTTTTTCGGCTGGTACATATGTTTAAAGTTGTGCATTAAAATTTTAATTTTTAAAAGAAATATTAAAAAGAACTTATTTTTTAAATCTAAAGAAAAAAAAAGTAAATTAATTTTTAATATCTTAGCACTTAGTACTTTAACAAAAATAATAAATTTTTGTAAGGAGGTAGAAAATAAGGTTGTTTACTAGATAAACATATCTTGATTTTTCATAATTTTATGGTGGAATATTTAACTTTTTACACATGTCCCTTTAAAACTAAAAATTGATAAAATCTAAGGTAAATTTTTAAAGTTGGTTCAAAAAGTAATGTACTTTAACATTTTAAGTCTAAAAGCTATAAAGCTTTTTGCTGTTCTTAGATTAATATGTCACCGCACAACATGTTAAATTATACTTCTTGTTGCCTGACATCAAGGATTTTATTTTGATGTTATTTTATAGGAAGAAGAGTTAGATTCTTGCTACAGAGGATGTCGGTTTTTTAGCATCAATAATTTATTGACTTCAAGTTTAAATCTGGATGCGATTTCCAATTGTAACCATGGTGATTATGTTTTTTAAATTAGTTTTAAAACTTACATACTATAAATATGGCAGCTTTAGAGGGTAAATACTAGCAGTATGGTTGCAGATTTTATTAGAAAGTTTTACTACTAAATCCTTAACTTTATGGTATCTCAAAAAGGACTTTGTTGATATTCATTTATTTAGATTTAAGACCAAGTTATTGTTTTGTTAATTAATATTAGATATTGTTCTTTTAATTAAGATTGCATAGAGGCTTATGCTGATAAAGATAAACAGCTGGCATGTGATGTGGGTTGCAAGTCTCAATCTAATTATTCAACGTCATTTAATCAATATCAAGTATGTTATACTCAAGCTTGAAATAGAGTTTAGTTGAATTAGAAGAATTTTTAAGGAGATAAATTGGTTTAAGGAAATTTTATTTTTTATAAATTTTAGTTGTGTATTTTGAAAACATGTAGCTATAAGTTTATTTATTCTTCTCCAGGAAGAATCTGAGCTTGACATGCAGCTATTGCAGTGGCATATCCAAATTTTTCAACCCATGATGGTTTTTCGCCAATATATCTCCAGAGCTTCTGTTGATGAATCATTCTTTAAACAGCCAGTTAATGATGACAGTAGAAGCTATACCTTAGTATTACAGGTTATATGAAATCTTTGCAAAATGCCTGTAATATTTTTAAAAAATTTTTTAAAACTCTTTATAATTTTTATTTTATTCTTTTCCTTTTATGTTTGTTTTTTTTTGTTTTTTTGAAATTAATGTTAAAAATTGAAATTGAACCTCACTAAACATTTTAGTTATCAGACAATTTTGTTGAGCCAGGTGACATTTCTAATGAAGTGGAGCTCAAGAGTGTTGGTTTACAACAGGGTAGGTTCTTATAGTGATTTTGCAAAAAAGTCTATGCAAAAAAAGTATCTACAACATTATGAACCATAAATTTGTTTCTTAAAGGATTGTTTTTTTTTGTTGTTGTTGTTGTTCAAAAGAGTTTAGTGAAAAATAAATGTTTCAACTATTCCCTTATTTTTTTGCTTTTAATTTATAAACTCTATTTTCAGGGGGTATGAAGAAGCATGTAATCCTTTTATTTTATCTAGTCTTTAAGCAAATTGTTTCTTTTCAAGGAGAAGAAAAATTATCAGTAAGCAAGTATACAAGTGATATCTACAGACGTGGAAGGAACTGGTTATCTTGCGTTGAAAGGAATACAGGCATCCCTCGATGGCTTTTGTTGCCTTTAGTAGTGTCAGCATTTGTGACATCTGCTTGGATGTGTTTACAACTTTGCAAGGGTGATAGCGATGATGAAAAACGCAGCAAGGTTTAATTTTTAAAGTGATTTGTTTTAATCTATATTTTTTTTAGAAGTTCTGATATAAAGCTTAAGTTTGTTTACAATACTTTAATAAACTACAATACTTTATAAATCTGAACCTATACTACAAAAAAAAAATGAAAAAACTGAATTGTTATTGTAAAGTAAAGACTAAGAACTTCCTCATCATAAAGCACTAGTTTGTGATCCATTTAACGTCAATTGTGTAGATGATACTCAATATCCCTGTTGTAAAAAAGTTGGCTTCTACATTTTTCATAGTTGAGTCATTTGTTTTCTAATTTATAACTTTATAAACCAAAAATCTGTACCAAGAATGTTTTTCATATAGACTACTATTAAGGAGTGTCTTGAAGCAGTTTTTTTTAATTTTCTGATGCCAAAATGTGAAGCTTAAACACTAATGGTTATGACAAAAATAAAAATAAAACATTTTTTAGTTCTAATTTCATTAGAAGTAATCAAGAATATTGGTGGCATTCACTAAAAATGTTTGTTTTTGTCAATATATCATCCATAAACCTTGAATACTGCCTACAGTTTTGGCATTTAATCAAATTTGAATATTTATGGTTTTCATGTCTCCTGTAGATCTTTAGCTTGCTGGACCAAATAGTCCCAAAAAAGCTGTATAGGGACATAAGATGATTCTATGGTTAGCCCATTATTTGGAGTACATCCCTTTCTTGTCTCTGGAGGAGGGAATTCTTGCTTAAGGTCATTTCTTTATCTAGATGGTACAGGACTTTCTTGGGAAACTTTCAAGCATTCTTCATATTCCATCAATTTTTAAAATTCTTTGAAATTTAACATTTCAAAGGTTGAATAACTGGATTTTCACTGTTGTTACTTAATACTTTTTTCTAGTCTTTTAATTACTGCCTGGCTAATTTTGTGTGCTAAATTTGTTTTTCTGTATTTGAATTGTTTTTTATTCTTTATTGTTATTACACACTCCTTAGGAAGGAGCTTCAACTTTTTTGTGTGCATTTGGGTTCAGAAAATTCCCTCTTGAGCTCAGAATACTTTTGTATGAGGCGCAAATTATGATACATATTTCATACTTGTTTTGCTCTTTATGTTTATTAAACTTTAATTAATTTCAAATAACAATAACAAGCCTCTAAATGAAATAAAATATATTTGCGCTTAAAACCGATTTTGTTTTCTCTCTCTTTACTCAGTCAATATCATAAATGCCATTATCAAGAACTGTGAATCACCTGCTTCCAAAGTATACAAATGTTCCTTTTTTCATACAGTGTAACAAGCATATGTATTGAATTTGCTAATATATCAATGGTTAACATAAAATACCTTCTAACATAAACAAATTCAATATACAGAATTGAATAAGATTCGATTTACTTACAAAACTTCATAAGCCTTAGATCGCTGTAAATGGCTCAAATAAAAAAAAAGCTAAAAAAAAACAAAAAACAATACCTTTCAGCATAAATCTTTCAAAAACTGTTTGTGTAAGACTTACTTCCTTGTTAATTATGCTAATTATATTAATTATGCTAATTATGTTAATTATGCTAATAAAAGACCTGGGTTTACTTGTTTCTATCAAATTGTCAAAGCTCAGGAAAAAAAAATCTAAAATCCGATTTACGCTATGTTTAAAAAATGATCAACTCTAAATAGAAAACTGTATATTTGGCCTTTGTGATTTTGTAAAGAAAAATTTTGTATTTTTTTTTTTTTCTTTTTTTTCTTTTAAGAAGTATAACTTTGGCGAGGAGTTATTTTTACCAGAACACAACCAACAGCTATACTTCATTTCAAAAACTAACGAAGCTGGTCCTATTCCTGAAAAAGTACCATTGTTGGCTTAGATCTACAACTGTCTTTTGTCAGCATGAATCTCCAGTCTGAATTTAAAAGTATTTTTAACTGTTTAAACTTTACATAAGTGTATTGTATGTTCTGCTACATTTTTGAACGTCTTGAAATATCTTTGTACATATGTTTATTGCATGTTTCGCTGCACTCTTGAACGTCCTAAAGTATCTTTATACAGCAAGCACATTTCTCTTACACTTTTTTTTTTTTTTATGTTATTTTTAAATTAATTTGAAGAATCTCATAAAAAGAAAGAAAGTTAACGCAAAATTTTGATTTTCGTATTTTTTAGTTTCTGATATTTTACTAAATTTTTGCAGCATCCATATGTACGATGTTTACGTAGAAATAATTAGCGTGTCGGGGATTTTTCGAATTTCTGTAAAAATAATATAATATTTTTGGATTAATATTGTTAACTAAGATCCCAATTTTTGTACGTGTTAATATTTGTAAATAGTCTATTAGGTTGGGAATTGTTCTCTTTTTTTAACCGACGCGGAAAAACCTAAAGCACCGAACACATTTACTGAAACTTTCGATTTATCTAAAGGACCAAAAACCTAATGAACAGAAAGTGATCACTTAAGTGCCAGTGCGTTAGGGCTGAATTTTTGGAATGGGGATTGGGATGCTTGGTGTTTTAAAGACTTAGATTACAAAAACTTAAAGCAATTAAAATATACGGACACAAAAAAAATAATTTGAACCGTAGAAAAAATTTGATGCACGAAGGTGGCCTGCACTGCTTCTTTACGTAAACCCAATTTACATTTCTTAAGACTTTTAACTATCTGAAATCTCGGTTCCGGTGCACCAACCCAAATTCATACGAACATTTCCTATCACGAGCTACAGTGAATCCCCTACAGCAAGACAGGCGGATATTTTCTTACATACCTATTATTCTTAATAACCTCTACATCTGCGACTCGATAAGTTTGTCAATTTGATCATGTTTTAGTTTAAAGTTCCTGATACCATTCTTCAGCATTTCTGAACCTAATACACCAACGATTTAATTGCTTTGGTTAAATAAAAAAAAAACAGTAAGCGTTAAAAAAAATAAAAACGAAAAAAAATGTTTCCTTTTAAACGCATTTTTTTTTTTTTTAAAACAATTTTGACCCATTTCCCTTTTGGATCAAGTTTTAAGTGACTTAAAAGTAATTCGTTTTCTGCAAAAATTTCAAATAAAATCTTTTCATCTTTCCATTGGCACAAATGGAACTACCTTTTTAATTCACTTCAACTGTTTATGATTCATCGCTTTTGAATCTTTGCCATATTACCTCATATTGTTATTTATAGGGGATTGTTATATTCGTGAGATCACCAATTGATTCTTTTAAGTGACTTTTGTCCACCTAGCTTATATTCCTTTCATTTTTTTAAAGCTAAAAAACGACAAAACGCTGAAGAATACTTCAATGTTATATTTAAGAATGCATTAAAGTTACGAAAGGACATAAGATTAGAAATCAGGATCCCACGAAATGCGGGAAAACTAATTAATCGCCCAAACATCTAAACGAATTATATTTAAATTTATTGTAAAGTAAATAATTATTTACCATTGCTTAATACTTCTAGATTTAGAGTCCATATTTTCTGATGAAACCTTGAACTCTTTTGAGCTAAAGGTAAGAATATCCAAGAACTTGCTAAAAAGACGAAGTCAACAGCTACAATAACTAATATGTTGAATTATATTATTAATTATATGAAAGGGCTTTGTGCAGCAGCAAGCATTTCATTAACAGGCTTTTTACTTCAGTTTTATCAGATGTAAACAACTACCAAAAAAAACAGTGTTAAAAAAAAATTCTTGACATAGATTTCCGTTCTACCAACAATTATTTATCCCTATTTAATTAATTGATGTGAGTTTTGATCGTTTACCGTAAAAATAAAAGGTTGCAAAAAAATGGCGATGATGGCCAGTTGATAGCCACATTTAAGATTATGAAGGATGCCTCCAGGATCAACAACAGAGAAACTACTAGTAGATTAATAATTTTCGAGACCAACGTCTGAAATACTCTGAAAACATTAAAAACAACATGGTGTTATACAAAATCGTCCGAAAAACCTGGAAAGCCAAAAAAAAGAAATCTATAGAGCGAGAAAAAATTTATATCTCGCCAAGTAAGAGCCAACCAACAGTTACGTTACTGTGAACCTTGACTTTGCCGATAAATTTGTAAAAAAAAACCATGAAAAACATGTTTCTTCAAATACAGTTAGAAACGTAATACTTAGAAAAATTTTGATGTTTATGCAGATGTTAGAAAACCACGACGGCCACAGGTCGCAAGTTTTACAAGGTTAAGAAATATTTGCTTTTGGTCTGAATGGAAAACTATGTTTTAATATTACACATTGATGTAGCTGTTTAAGAACAAAATAAAAATTGCCGTTTTTAAGTCAATTTTTCATAACTTTTAAAAGCACCAGGGCAACCTCTTCGGGCCTAAAAACGCTTCTTGTTGATGAAATTTTTTTTTTTTTCTTATAAAAAAAATTGTAGCCTTAAAACTATTGGTTAGTTAACTTTGAATCAAAACTACTCTTAAATGGTGCGATTGATACCCATTAAAAGAGGGTGTCTTTTTTTTAACTGCGCTAAAGCTCATTACCATAATTGGTTTAGCGGAATAAAAAACAGAAACAGGATTAACCAGCTAAAACAAAACTCAAGAAAAATTTTAACAACCTGGTACACACTACCTAAAAATGTTTTAAACTTTTCGTGCTTGTTTTCAAGGTCTTGTTATATGAAGTGATATAAATATTATGGTTTTATCTATTTTTAAAAAAGAAAAAAAGATTTTTTTTCTTTTTAAAGAAAAGTTGTTTTTAAATAAATCTTGCATTGTGCGTCATCCTAAAACAAACCGTTGCGATATGGCTTTAACAATTTGCAGATTATGTTTAAGCCACTGTGCTTCTTTTATTCGAACTAAATTTTTGAGATTTTTACCAAATACTTGTTAGGCTAATAGTAAGAGATTAAACCAATTCAATTATGAAGTGGTTTAATCTTTTACTCGTAGCATAAAAAATATGATGTTAAGTTAATAGGAGAAAACTTTAAGTTCAAAAAGCGTTTTGAAGACCTCTTTTTAGTATATGTTAATTATATATATATATATATATATATATATATATATATATATACAAAATATATAATGTATTATTATAGTATAATAATACAAATACTCTTGTGCGTTTGAGAGTGCTCGATACTATTGAATAATAGAGCAATATTTATTTATTTCACCTCCCAACCGCAAATAGACAAACATCAAAGTAAACATCGCAAACGTAAAATTATATGGTACAACCCCCCGTTTAGCAAAAATGTTGAAACTAATATTGGAAAGCGCTTCTTAGCTTTAATTGACCAACACTTTCCAGTAGGACACAGGCTTCATAAAATTTTTAATCGAAACTATATTAAAGTTAGCTATAGATGCATGCCTAATATCAATTCTTTAATAAATGCACATAATAACGAAATTCTACAAAGCGATAAATATAAAACAACAAAAAAATGCAACCGCATAGACAAAAAAAATTGTCCGTTAAATAACCAATGCCTTTCTAGCAATGTTGTATACCAAGCCACTGTAAATTCTGGAGATCCTCAATTCAAAGACAAAGTTTATTTCGGTATAAGCGAAACTACATTTAAACTTAGATATGCCAACCATCTTAAATCCTTCAACGCACCTAAATATAAAAATGACACCGAACTTTCCAAAGAAGTATGGATGCTAAAATCTAAAAATCTGAAACCGGTGATTATATGGAAGATTATAGCACAACGTAAGCCCTACAATCAAACAACAAAAGTTTGTAATCTTTGTCTCCGCGGAAAATTTCATATATCAACACATAAAGGAGATAACTTACTTAACAAAAGATATGAAATAATATCAAAGTACCAACATGCAAAGAAATTTTTGCTATCCTTATTCGACAGCAGGGACTAAAAACCTTTGACGTCTTTTTGTTTTGTTTCGGTTCAGTAACGTCAGAACTCGTTCTACAGTGATTTTATTTTGTAATTTTTAAACGGTTTTTAAGTAACGATATACACAATGGCTGATGATTGCCGAAAGGCATGAAACCCAGAGTTCCGTAAAAAGGTGTTTTTATTCATTTTATATGAATATATATATATATATATATATATATATATATAAAGTTGTTAAAAGATTTTTCTTTTGGTGAAGTTAAGTAAAAAATAAAAGAACCTGCTACTATTTGAATATGGCTGGCTGAAAATATTTGTTATTGCCTGAACAATTGATAGTTAACGCAGCAACTTTAGGTAAGACCTATAACAAAAATTTGAAAAACATTTGATCTGTTAAAGCAAAAAACTTATCGAGCAAACAACTTATCGAGTTTTGACACAATTTTTTTCGTTCTACTTGATCTGTTTACAGAGCAAAGAAAATGGCTGACTAAAAAATAATGTCGCTCGTTCGCTTATCAAAAGCTGACCAAGATTAAATGTGGTCTCTTTAAATACTGATTTAAAAACCGTTTATGGAATAAACTACAGTGTTTTCAATCTACAAAATGCAACTTGAATTCAACAAGTTTAATCGGAAGACGTCCAGCAAACAAACCGTCGGTTTATGTTGAAAGTCAAATTCATCAAATCGAATTCATCAAATTGAAGGCATAATGGATGGAAATGAAAACAAAAACACTATTAAAGACGCACGGAAAAGAAAAAAATGCTTTGTGTATGGATTTTCCAACAAGATAATGATCCAAAACATTAAAATTCAGGATTATTCTCAATTAAAAAAAAAAGTTCAAAAACTTGATCGGCCGATTACTGATCTCAAAATATAATATTTTGAGATCAGTGATCGGCCGTCTCAAAGCAACCACATTTCACTGAGCAATTTGACTAAGCAATGCAATGCGATATTAAGCATTGATAAATTGAATAATTCTATTTTTACACAAATCATTAAAAAATAATTGTATTTTTTTTCATAATTGATTAAAATTTTTTCGTCGACTTTTGAACTTTGAGTTTTTCGTTGGTGTTAGCAAAAAAATTCGAAGTTTCGCATCTCATGTTAATTAAAGTTTAATCTCTTATTAATAAACAAATATTTAGTGAAAATTTCAAGAATTCAGCTCGATTTGTTGCAGAGTTATTCACAAAAAAATGTGATCGTCGACTTGCTTTTGAGAGCTACTGTAATAAAACTTTATCTTGTGAGCCCCATCTCCGGCCATCACCATCGGTTTTCTAAAGTCAGCTCAAATATCAAAGTTTTTTCAAAGTAAAATGTTTATTTGTATTTGAAACACGTTTTTCACGATTTTTTCTGTAAGTTTACAGTAACGTAACCTAAGGTTGGCTTTATCCTGGATTACGTTGGGTATCGTCATGTTATTTTAAATATTTCGAGAGTATTTCAGTCGCTGTAATCGGAAATCGATAATCTACTAGCAATTACTCTGTTGTTGATCCTGCATTCACCTTTCATACCATTATCTACCATGTTGTTGCTTCACTTAATCTTCTTCGATCCATTTCTAAGTATTTTATCTTTCAGATCATCTTGAAATCTTCCAAAAAAATTTTAAATGTCACTGTTTAGTTCAGGAACTTCGTCAGTAATTTAGTAGAATGAAATTCTGCTGAAAATTTTCAATGCATTTCCGAGGGGTATTTGTGTAAAATCTATGTCTTTCTTTGTTTGAAGCCACAAAGCTGCAATTCAAACTTTATTTAATAAAAGTTGTAGCACCAAAATAAAAAGGGAAAAAAAAAAAAAAATCAAACGTAAAGTAGAGTAAGACTTAAATAAAAACAAATGTTTAAAATCCATTTAGAACGAGGTGGTATGATCAGATTTTAGTAAAGAATATATTTATGAGCAGTTCAAGAAATGATTTTGCTGCTCTATCTTTCGCGCCTTATATTTAGGATGTCTATGATTGTTTTCTAACCAAGCTTCAAAACTAGAAGAAAGAGGCAGGTTTGTGCGCTATTCAAACACATACGTACCTACAAAAAAATATCTTGATGCTAGTAATCTAGACAGTTTTGATTTTTGTTAAAGTAACGCAACATGTAGCAGACATGTTAACAGGATATAAAAAAAGTAACCTTAATTCCTTAGGTCTCCATCATTTTCCTCAATAGTTGTAAACTAAAGAGAAATAAAAAAAAAGAGATGTGAGGTTTAACTGTCGAAGCCCTTCATCAGCACTGAAATATAACAGAGCACTAGGGATCAGCAACGTTTAAATTCTATCACCATTTGTCAAGCTCTTTTAAAATAAGCTAAACATGACTTAAAGAGTTTTTTTGAATGTCTGACATGATTGCCAAGAGTTCGAAATGACGTCAAACAGTCAAAAAACAAAATTTTGGATTGTAAAAGAATTGCTATTATGGAGATGTTAAATTAAGTTGAAACAAATTAAATAATTAAAAAATATTTACGTTTACTTTCAACAGTATACCGGATATTTTATAGAAAGTTCAAGAGGGCCATATTTAGTGGTGCATGGCGTACTTTATACACGGCCAGATACGTTAGAAAATTAGGAGGCCAGTTATTTCCGTATTTTAAGTAGTTGAAATAGTTTTAATAGTAAAGCTTAAAGCTTCCTAAGTTTTACCAAGTTTAAAGTTTATCAAGTATTCCTTATTAAAAAATTTTTAGGTTAAATCATATGTGTTTTAAAATTTTTATCAAACATTAAATTAGTAAAACCATATTTTACAGTTCATTTCAAACAATTTTTAGCATTTAAAATATAACAGATGCACAGATGCATTTATAAAACAGTATTTAAAGTTCAGATATTAACAATATTGAAAATATAGACAAATTTGTAGCTAAAACAATTTATTTGTATTAACAATATATATATATATATATATATATATATGTATATATATGTATGTATTAAATTTGTATTAACACACACTCATACAAACACACATATATTCACAACATTTCTTTTCTTCTTCTTTTTTCACTTTGTCTGCTTTTGAATAATGATAATACAGCATACTTGCATTTACTGCCACCTACAATCTTTTGTTCATTATTATAAAAAATATTTATTACTGTTTGATTAACAAGAGAAAGCCCACACTCAATATGACCATCACAAATAAAGTTTTGGTTCAAAATATGCTTTGAATAGAAATTCATAAAAAATCTTTTCACTAACTTTTCTGATGTCAAGAAATTCCAACAGGTAGATGTTTGCATCAAGCATAGCAAAGCAACTAATAACATGACTTGCAATCAATTTCAAGTAAGTTAAGATACCTCCTCTGGAGAGTATGTTCATACACTAATTTCAATTTATTCAGTATTTTTGTCAATGACATCACTTTTTAACAATAAAGTACATAATTCACATTTCAATTTTTTAAGTAAATTCCTGCATATTTATCCAGCAATAAAAATAGCAAACTCACTACTGTCTTCATCTAACTCACACTCCTGAATATAACTATTAAAAAGTTCTGAAAATGAATTCAGATTCACATCCGAATTAAAAGCTTTTATATCCAGTTTCCAAAAGTCAAAGTTCTCTATTTATAATGATCTCATTTGCAATATTTTCTCAGAGATATTTACATTCCATAATCTGACTAGAAACCTGCTGCCACTGATTTGACAATACTTTGGAAATGCTGCTCTAATTTATCCTTCAAATAGAAGATCTTCAATTAAACTAAAAGTACTTTGCAATTTTATTACACGTGCTTTAGAAATCTGAGTTGTGAGACAATATCTTTCAGTGAAACTGTGCTGTAAATTTTGCCACTCTTGAGTTCAGTAAGCAAGTGCATAAGAATGTGTTTACCATCCATCATAACAGCTGCATTTCCTATAAATTTTTTAGTGCATTTCATTTTTGAATTGGATATTACCTACCATAAATTAAAGAGTTTTAACAAATTTTCATTTTAATTTGTTGCTAAAGTTGTTCTGTGGAATATATTTAACACCAAGTTGACATCTTGTCTATTGTTACCTGGATATAGAGTCTCTTCCCCTAATTTATGTGCCTCTTAAGTTTGCTGAAAGAGTTTTGTCTTTTACATGTACTCTATGAAGCATAGCCCAAAAGATGTCCCTTGCAGACACTTTCATATTAAAACCATAATCAGTGAACTGAAATGATGAAAATACATCATATAAATTTTATGATGATTAGAAGTGATAACAAAATTCTCTTCTGGTTTGTGCAACACATAAATGTTGAGCAATTTTTGAATGAGCTGAGACATTTGCCAAATGGTTATCAGCAATCATTGCTCAAATGTTAAAAGCCGCAGATCTTAATGCATTTAACCTTTTCTTTATTTCATTGTTAATGAAATCTCCAGTGATACTAGTCTCTGGGATGGCTTTAATTACACCAGTCATTTATTTTTTGAGGTCAACAATCAAAAAGACAATCACTCCTTTGTAGACATTACTCTCTTTATCATATCTAGTTAATCTATACTGTGTTATTCACAAGATTGCTGCAGATACATTTCATCAAAAAAGATAACTCGATGACTGCTAATTTCGTCCTCATTTAACCATAGCTTTAATGATTTTATTCAATCAAATCCACATGTTGCTAACTTCTTAAATAGTGACTGACGGTAAAGGAAGTTCCAAAAGATGCCAGTAAGCCTGAGATCGTACTTATTAGACACTATTATTTAAAATAGATAAACTTGTGAGCTTACAATTGTTTATAGTTCTAAACCAATGAGGAAGTGGAAGTGGACAACTTTTATGTAGCTTTACATGCAAATTGCTATCAACACTTTTATTGATTCGATAAAAGAAGCGGAGTCTTACAAAAAATATCGATCATATAAAACAAAACTTTTGTATCTTTGAAAACTAAATCCAATTTGGAGTGTTAGATTCATGAAACATATCAACGTTTTTTATTTTATACATTTCTTGAAATGAATGAACCTCGTTTACCCCTTAACAAACACCCACATACATATCTGCACAAATCCGCACCTACACACTATAGGCAAAAGATTTTCCCCCGTGTAAACAAGAAATTGTGCTGTCAATAAAATGCGAAGCGTCTGTGAATTTTTTTCTAACTTCCCGTGATCTCCTAAGTAAGATTAATATGTTTGATCCTCGTTTAAAAGATATCTATTAAAGGGAATGTCAGCAGTTATGTTTGTATAATGATCTCATTGATTCCATTCATATTTTTAAAAATGTCACATTTGAAATATTTATTTTGTAATAGTAAACATTTAGTTCGAGTCAATGATTTTACTTTTTTAATACAAATGAAGCACCAACGTATTTGCGTGCTGTCAATCAACTTTGTGTAACAAAAATTATGACACGAATATGAAAGGAAAAAAAATTGCAAAAATTTACAATTTCAACATTGCCCCCCCCCCCCCCCCCCCCATTTAGTTAAACTTTCTATGGGGATATGAAGTTTGCAGAGAGCAAAAAATAAATAAATAAATCGAAAACTCTTTAAAGATTAACTCAGAGAGTGCTCTTCATTAAAATGTGAAGACTGAATCAATCTGAAGAAGCTTTCATAACTTCTATTTTTGTTCTCAAAATTTCTCACGTAAAGTAATGTCTTAAACACTGACCTAGAGTAACTATCAAGGTGATACTTCGAAGTTGGTAACTGAAAAATCCGTCCTTCCAAGACCGATGCCGATTCTGTATCGGCATCACAGGTCGTGTAATGTAAAAAATGACCGATCTAGTGATTACACGGTACTTACCATACTGAGACTCTAATACTTATTAATCACGAATTTTCGTTTATTATGGAATTCGTTTTTTGTGCAAATAAATATTTTTAGAAAGCGACGAAATATGACGTATACTCTCGAGAGAATGATGATCTTTGATGGAATAATGATCAACTGTTTAAATATGATAAATTTAGTTTCTATAATGACATTTTTCAATAACAATTTAACATCAAAATTAAGCTCTTTTATTTCTAATATATAGAAAAATAAAATGTTAAAAACCAATAAGATAAAAAAATAAATATTTTATAATAAATAAATTTTTAATTTTATAAATATGCAAGAACAGTGACGTAACCAGGCCGTCTAATAAGGAAGTTGCAACTTGCGACACCCAACGGCAACCCAACAACAACCCAACGAATCATGAATGTTGTTTTAATATTTTAACAACAGTCAACTTGGAAAATGACGTTATTTATTGGAATATTACACTTCATTGATTGGCCAGTAAAACAATCTAAAGTATTAACTTCGGAATTCAATCCTGAATAAAGAAAATTTGCTCAAAAAATTTCAGGAATTCGCAAGTAAATAAGTTTCATTGAGCTGGAAAAATAAAAAAGGAAATTGCCAACTGAAGTTTTATGTTGAGTTGTTCAAGCAGAAAAGGGTTCCTTATTTGCAAATGTAAAAATAGCACGATCATAATTTATCCAATATTTTTCAGTTAATGAGAAAGCTGCATTCTTTTTTAACAATAAAAATATAAAAGCTATTTTTAAAGAGAGTTAAAATATTCTACGCTCTTTGTTACTTACATCTCGTGCAACATTATATTCATTTATAGAATATATACATTTATAGAACATATTCATATGGGAATTCTTTTGATGATTTATCCCTTTTTTGGTAAGTAGAAGAAACCGCTCCGTCATTTAAAACAGTCGACTTTTAAAATATTAATCATATAGTACTGTATATGGGATTATTGACAAGTTCGGTGGTTCAGGAAATTCTATTTTTTTGAAATTTAATTTTAAATCAAATTTGTTGCGAATTTTTCAAAATTAGTAACGTGTTTGATTCAAATTTTGATTTTTAAAAATTTAAAAAGAGCAATATCAAGACGCCTAAAAGCCCCAAAAAAACTCCTTTGTACAAACAGAAATTACCAGTTTTACAGACTAGTTATTTAAACATTAATTGCATGCACAGAATGATAACTTTTCCTCAATCGATAAAACGGAATCGATCAAAAATCAAACGATCGTTTCAACTTGCTGAAACGATCGTTGTTGTTTTTTTATCAGGATAAACTTACAAGCTATTAAAGTCTTACTTAATTTAAACGCTGTTTCGCAGTTTTGTAGTTGAACCCATCTCATAATCATCAGACTTAGTTGTAGTAGAAGCTAGAACGGGCAAAACCATGAAGAAAAAAAAAAAAAAAAAACTTTTTTGACTCGTAAACGATTTCTTGATGAAACAGACTGAAAATTTCTATTGTTTACAATTTAAACGCTGTAATTATTTTACATTATAAAAAAAATCACAACTTTTAGAAAGATTTGATTTGATTTCATATGGTTTTACTTAATTTGGTTTCACATGCTTTCACCGCGAGGTTTTGATTTGATTGCATTTCGTTTGTTAGGAGCAGAAAATAGGCTCATCAAAACTATACGAATAAAACCTTTATTATTATTTATAAACTCTGGTAAATCTTTTTTTATTTACAGGATTTTATTACTTTCGCACACAAATTTTTTAAAAATATTTCAAGAAAATGAGTTTTCCGTTTCAACACGACAGTTATTTTGTTGGGGGTGAATTATGCTCTGAAAAGCAGCATCCAATGTCATCCAATGTCATCAGCCATCCAATGTTTTCCTAATAAATAGCTTATTCGAAACTAAAAATTAAACGTCATTGGAAAATCTTGTAATGGAACAAATACCATTAATCAATTGTATATAAAATAAACAATAAAGAATAAAAAGGAATAATTTTTCGTTAGGTAAATATATCATTAATAGAAAAAATATAAAAAATGTAATTTGATTAACCAATTTGAAATTATAATTTTTTTTTTTCCTATTGACAATTAAGATTTTAAACCGTTAAGAAGATTTAAAGATTAAAAAAACCTTGTTTTTCGAAAAATAACGGCTCAATAAACTATTGATGACGATTCCCTCAATTATAAAATCAATTATATCTGTATGGAGCAATGACGCTAACATTTTCCTGTAAGAATCACACGAAAGCTCCCACGATATCAGAGTCTAAAATTTGTATTTGTATATTTAAAATGCAAAAGCAACGAAGATTCTAAAACCTTAAAAGGATTACGCAATTGTAAAAAGTTAATTTTTCGAAAAATAACGAGTCAACAAATTATCGATGATGATTCACTCAATTACAAACAATAAAATTGTCTGTGTGGAACAGTGACGTTAACATTTTCCTTTTAGGATCATACGAAACCTTCCACAACATTAGAGCCTAAAATGTCTTTATATTCATTTTTCGTTTCGAATAGTTAGTAATTTCAATTATTCTCTATATCATTAAAAGTATATAAATTTTGAACAATTCAACAGTTCCATAAAGTCAAATGCGAAGAGAAGTAAAAATAATTTTTTAAAAAAGTAATTGTAAATTTAAAATGCACAAGCAATTATTTGTTTACTTGGTTACTTTAATGGTGGGTATAAAATTTCTAAGTTGCTTTTATTTGTATTTACATAATTTCATTTTACAATACTCCTTATGAAGGTTTTCGAAATGTTTTTCTTTAAATTTTGCTACTATTAATAATGCTTTTATTATAAACATTTATGGCATAATCAATACTTTTTTAATGTTGTTTAATTTTTTTCAAACTCACAATAAACTCTAAAATAAAACAAATAGAATAATCTAAATTTTAGTTGCCAATATCAGAAGCTGCTCCAATTGATTTCCAACCGTGTCCCAAACGTGAACATGAAAATCCAGCAAGATTGCTGCAGATATTGAAAGACCACTACCTAATAGTAAACCCAATCGAAGAACTGCACAAGTCAGAGTTATCTAACGGTCATCACAACCCACACGCTCACCTGAGGTTCAAAAACAAAAAACCGGTTTGTATTACTAAACAAATAGATATACCCGACCTGTCGGATAAGGACACTATCCCAAAAAGAATCACGGAAGCTACTCTTCTGAATGACACGGATAAACTGTGCAGAAAAATCAAGCGAAAAATAGTTTATCTGCAGCGAGAGAAAGACTGCCACGAAAATATAAATCAATACATATATACTATCAAAACGAGAGAAATAGTAGTAGCTTACGAGCACATGGTTTAAAACTACAATCATGATTTAAAAAACACAGAATGTTCCTTAAAAAAACGGACCCATGAATAAGTGTTCGGTAAATCGAGAAAGTAAAGAAGGAGTTTCATGAGAAGTTTTAATTCAACATCTGAAGCTTTTAACCAAAAAAGTTGGCCGAGGAAAATCATTTTCACTGAATTTCATTTCTTTGTATGCATTGCTAGTTCAGGCTTACAAAATATTAATACAGTAAAACAATTTACAAATCAAATAAAAAATTAAATGTATTTATTTGTGTATATACTCAGATGCAACTATTTATATACTTATTTTTTTTAAAAACACAATTATTTATGAGACGAAACGTCTGCTTCCTATTTAAATTTTGTATAAAGATTTAATATGAATATATTTTTTAAAGATTATATATTTAAAGATTATATTTTTTAAAGATAATATTTTTTAAAGAATATATTTATACAAATTGAAGATTTGAAGATACTTCATTCATATTTTAAAAGATTGCATCATCCATAAATAGCTTTTTAAAACTCATCTGCATTTATAAAACATTTTTGTTCCAAAAAGGTTTGTATTGCTCGATGTCAGCGAATATCTTTTTTTTTTTTTTTTTTAATTAGAGTGAAAACTAGGGTGTCTTAAGCTCTGAACCCCTCTTTCTCTCTTTAATTTTTTTTAAATGCAATAAAAGTTCGAAATAAATTCATAACAAGCAGTTCCATTAAATTCATTGATTTCTAAAGACTTATGTAGGCGTATCAATTTAGCGTAAGCTAAATGGTAATGTTATTAACTAACCCCACGATGATATTTTGTCACGTGATACTTATCTGCAATTATAAAAGTTGGAAGAAAGTTATTAATTTTCTAAAAGTAATTATTAGTTAAACTTTAGTTTTTAAGCTAACTTGCTTTGAACAAATTTAAATGTAGACAGGGGCGTGTCTAGGGGATGTCTGCTACGTTACTGGACATACCCAATATATATATATATTTTTTCACAACTTCAATATTTTGTTGAATAAATATGATGCGTCGGTAGATAAAAGCAAACAGAGCGAATAATTATAGCAAACTAAAGCAATAGTTAAGCAAACTATACAAGGTTAATTGTTCGAACGGATGGTAAGAAGTTATTAATCCGGGATAACAGTTAGATTTACAGTTTAGTATTTTATTATAGTGCTTGTCAAATCGAGAACGTCTAAAGTTTATTTTAAAAAAAAACGATTTATATATTTAAACGGAGGTTGTTTTAATTTTTGACTTAAACAAATTAATAAGAAACTTGAATGGACCTTTTTTTATTAAGTTATAAAGTACTTCATTGTTTAAATATTTTCTTTTATTAATTTAAAAAAGATAAAAGTTATTATTTCTTAGAGAACAAATTCCGGACTTCCCATTTGAATTACACCCCGAGTAAAGTTTTAGTCAAATTCTATTGATATTTATAATGAGGAGGAGAAGACTAGAAGAAAGAGACTTTATGGTTAAAATCGAGTTTTTAAAAAAAACGCGTTAATTTATTTCTTAGTGTCACAAAATGTTTTCGTGCAGAAATTAGGAGCTATAAATTTTGCTTATACCAGAATGGCCTAAGTAATACCAATTTTTCTCGCACCGTTTAAAATGGTTGTTAGAAAAAAAATCTTTTTTTTAGCTGATGGCTTTAACTTTCGGAAAAAAAAAAGATGAAAGGCTTTCTGAATATGATTTGAGTGAATGACCAGGTTAAGGGAATGACCTGCTCGCTAATATGAAAAAAGGAAACTTATTCCCACATCATTCCACTCACGAAAATTATTTAGGCGCGACAAAAATGGATTCAAGGAGATAATGAAGAGATCTAAGCAGTTTCTACTCAAGAACCTACTTTTCAGTTTGCACCAGCAACACTAGTTGAAAGAATTGATTTTTTTCCCCCTCTCTTTCACTTTGAATGGTCGTAAAAATCAACTACAAACTTCCCCCGGCAAAATTATAATTAACTTTTGAGAAATTTACTATGAATCCATATATGTTTTCTGTTTATTTGTACCATACACCATGGTGTATGGTACAAATGAGTGAAATTTTTAAAGTTATACAATTTTGGTTGAGGGTTTCGAAAAGCAGCTCTGTTTAACAATAAATCTAAATTTTGTTAAAATCAATTAAAATCATAAACAAGAAAAAAAAAAAAAAAAAAAAAAATCAAAACAAAACAAAAATAAAATTAAACATTAAAATTGTAAAATTGTAATCGTAAAATTGATCTAAAAAAATACTAGTGAAAAAAATCAATTTGAGGTTGTTAGAGAGCAAGATAACAGAGACAAGATGTGCAAGCTACAAAGAGCTTTTTGAGTTCAAAGCTCATCTTTGACGGAGGCCTTCAGAGCTGCAATACTGTTGTGGGGAGATGCACAGGCCTTTGACTTAATATACGCCCATATACGTAACCAAAGAGTTTACATCTGGGTAGTTTTATTGTCACAAAACGATTAGCATTCCCCTTTACGGCGTAAATAACTCAAATGAGACTTAGTTATCTCTTATAGAGATAACTAAAAAAAGTTATTACGGCAAAGTTATTTACGTCAAAAATAACTCGAATGAGACTTAGTTATCTCTTATAGAGATAACTAAAAAAAGTTATTACGGCAAAGTTATTTACGGCAAAAATAACTCGAATGAGACTTAATTATCTCTTATAGAGATAACTAAAAAAAGTTATTACGGCAAAGTTATTTTCGGCAAAAATAACTCGAATGAGACTTAATTATCTCTTATAGAGATAACTAAAAAAAGTTATTACGGCAAAGTTATTTACGGCGTAAATAACTCAAATGAGACCAAAACTCAAATGAGACGTTCTTATAGAGATAACTAAAAAAAGTTATTTTTGAAAACGAGGATCTTTTCTATTTACAAATTCTTAAAAAAATTAGTTTTGGACAGAAAACACACAATCAACAAAAATTTACTTTGAGCTAAATTTCGATGAAATAGTCGCGAGGTTATATTATCTTCTCTAACAACAGGATGATGATACAAGTCGCGAGGTTAATTTGTTCTATCTCCAAGTTTAAACGTTTAGAGAAAGTTTTTGATTTTTATCTTAGAGTAAAAATTATTTAAATTTTTAGCTTTAATTTTTAAAGAAATAATTAACTTATCTTTAAATAATTTATGTTTAAACAAATATTTAGAAAAAAATTTGTAAAATAGAGTGTATTTAAAAAGCAATCGTTACTTACTAAAATTAATAACTCATTTTCTCCCAAATTTTAAAATGGGAGATAGAACAAAATAATTCTAACCTCGCGAAGTAAATAACAGGATTTTATTTACTACAAAGCTGAACTTACCGTTTTTTAAGCTCCAAAATGTATAACCTCTGAAAAAATATAAAATATAAAATGGTAAAACGTCAAGCCAAAGATGAAAACCATGTAAAAAAAAAGACAAGCAGAAAAGGTTTTTGCATTACCGCATCTATTTTTTCAATACTTTGTTTGAAGAGAAAACAAACTTCGCACTGTTCATTAATTAAATAAATCTTATTAACAAAACATGTTGTGGTGTAAGTCTTTTACTGGAAAGGGTAAATGAAATAGGCAGCACCCACCCTATAATTGTAGGGTCTTATATAAGAAGGTTGAGCTTTTAACCCATATTTCGAAGAAGCATGAAGACAGTTGATGAAAAATGATGTCTGCTCATTTCAATAAAATTAATGTATTATTAAGATTGATATATTATTACAACTTGGATGGTCTGACATGGTAAAAACGACTTCTAAAACAAAACTTCCCGTTACTAATATGAAGAAAATAGTATTTTAAAACTCTGCTTTGAGTGTTCCAATCAAGCTTAAGACGATGAAAAAGAATAAAAAAAACTATGGAACTTAAATTAAACACACGCAAACAAACTCCATGCAAGTATTCATTATTAATTAAAACTTGTTGCAGCATAAAGAATTTTAGAATCCAAATAAATGTTATTTGTTTCTAGGGGTGGGAGTTAAGGTTAGTTTTAAGGGAATTAAGGTTATTTCAACTAAAATCAGTCGATTAACTTTTTAGCGTAACTAAAATTAATCGACTAACTTTTAGTCTAACTAAACTTGACTAAAACAAGATTTAGTGCTAAAAAAAACTGAATAACCTATACCATGAAATTATATGAACATAATATGAACTATGACAAATAAATCAATTCAAAGACATTCGTCAAAATTTATTGTTTTCAAGAAACTTAAAATACGTAATATAATTTGTGACAATTAGGTAATAAAAATATTTTGTTTGTACCTGGTATTGCCCCAAATTTTATTGAACGCGATAAAAATTTGTTTGTTGGTTGAACAACTCCGTCAAAAACAGCTGATATTTTATACCGAAAACATTTTTAGTTATTAGCACTTTAATAATTATTTTTTAAAAGAAAAACAAAGTTGAGAGTTGAACAAGATATATATTCAATTACACAATATAGAAATAATAAAAAACACTAATTGCCCAACTGTTTCAATCTCATTGCTGTCACTGTAAATATCTGCGTTTTTATGAGTGTAGAACGAAATAAATTACGCATTACCTTAAAAAATCGTTGCAGGCATTATCTAAAGGAAATTCGAAAATGCTTCTGCACATGACACACCTTTCAAAAACGTAGCACCTTTTTTTTTTATAAATTGATTTCACATGTGTTTTATAATTTGAAATTCACTTAAATTAGAAACTGAAAAAATCCAGATCTGAACCGCTTTTCATTGAAATTTAAAAGAAGTACTTAACGATAACGGGGGACTAAAATTAGATAAGTTTTATTACAAATCGTGAGGTTAGAATTATTTTGTTCTATCGCCTATTTTAATAGTTGGGAGAAAATGAGTTATTAATTTTAGTAAATAATGATTGCTTTAAAAATACGCTTATTTTACAATTTTTTTTCTAAATGACTTGTTTAAACATAAATTATTTAAAGCATAAGTTATTATTTCTTTAAATATTAAAGCTAAAATTTTAAATAATTTTTACTTTAAGAAAAAAATCAAAAACATTCTCCCAACGTTTAAACTTGGGGATAGAACAAAATAATTCTAACCTCGCGAAATTTAGATAAGTTTTATTACAAAATTCCAAGTGTATATGTCGCATACCTTTCTCCAAAAACTTGAAAAACTCTGAAAATCGAACCTTGAAATAGATGCCCTGCCAATAAAAATTGTAACTTACAGCAATTTGCAATCAAAAAGATGGCGCTCAAACCACTTCACAACTAACGCATAACAAGATTTAAAAAAAGTATTTTTTGGGTAACAGTAACAATATATTTTTCGCAAATTAAAAATTTAGTCGACTAAATTTAGTTAGACTAAAGAGTTAGTTGACTAAATTTAGTCAGGGTTTTTTTAGTTACGTTAGTTAAGATTTTTAGCTTTTGTCACAGCACTATAACTCTAATGAGAAATTTCGTTAAGCAAAATTTGATTATTAACAAGTCAATAAAATTTTGATTTCAAACAATAATCTTCAAACTCTTTGATTATTCCATACGCAATTCTCAAAATTTGTCTTTAAAACTTTGTACTATCACCTCATTGATGAAAAAATAAGCAAATATTTTGTTTTATTTTGTTATTTCTTTTTTACTTAATATGCTTTCCGATTTTGTTACCCAATCATCGGAACAAGTCGATTTTCGGAACTATCCACTGGTCTCATAATAAAATTATATCAATTCCTTAAAATATGTAAAGTAGTTTTGTATTTTTTAACTTATCTATGACGTTTTTAAGACCTTCTCTTTATTAATTTAGTTATGATTTTTTTAAGGTATGTGTGTTTGTCTCTGTGTGTGAGCGTATGTATGTATGTATGTATGTATGTATGTATGTATGTATGTATGTATGTATGTATGTATGTATGTATGTATGTATGTATGTATGTATGTATGTATGTATGTATGTATGTATGTATGTATGTATGTATGTATGTATGTATGTATGTATGTATGTATGTATGTATGTATGTATGTATGTATGTATGTATGTATGTATGTATGTATGTATGTATGTATGTATGTATGTATGTATGTATGTATGTATGTATGTATGTATGTATGTATGTATGTATGTATGTATGTATGTATGTATGTATGTATGTATGTATGTATGTATGTATGTATGTATGTATGTATGTATGTATGTATGTATGTATGTATGTATGTAGTTTTATACCTACATACTTCCGTAGCCCCGTTTGGGAATCGAACGGGTAACTTAAAAAATTTTTTCTGGTCCCGAACCCCTTCGGTATAAGCTCGTTAAATACCCGATGCACCCGAAACTATGTTCGAATTACTGTTAAGTTACGGCAATATTAAACTACGATCGGTTACGGTCAATGACGGTTAAAAAATTGAAACTGATAAATAATTGGGCATCCGTTCGAGTATTCGAATTTTTTAATACTCGGACTCCCATTTGTTTTTTTGTTTTTGTTTGTTTTTGACTTCATCACCGTTAGGGTTCTGAAATTAATTAAATGATTGTAAAAAATTTCGAAAAATGCAAACCTTCAAAGTTTGTAACAGATGAACATCCCTGATAGCCGATGAGGTCCTTTTATAGAATTAGCTGCTTCTGGGAAATAGTGCAATATGAGGGAGCGCTTCTGTCTTTCTCACATCCAACGGGAATCCATTTCGGTAATGCTTCAGTTTTTGACGGTCATCTAGGATGGCATATTTAATAAATGTTTGGCCAAATAATTGAAATTAATTTCGAACAAAACTTTGAATACTTTCCACTGTTTCTTAATTCTTTGTAACTTTAAGCAATGCTTCAAGGCAATTAGCACACTGCATAAAATTTATAAACACTAAACAAAGAAATTAAATTAATAAGCTATGTATTACATTGTTTTTCGGCTTCGCTTTCTTGGAGAGGTGGGTCATCTGGATCTGTAGATAGTGTTGAAATGTCTTTTTTCACGTTCATTTTCGTCTTCGTTTTCAGTATCAGCATCGCCTAGACTTTGTGATAACTGAGCACTTAGCTGGCTAGCGAACATTTCGAAAATATTTGCTCAATTACAAACTCTCTCTCACGTGATTTCAAGAAACGGAAAAAACTCTGAAAACACACAGTAATGTTTTATGATTGCTTTTGCTGGTTTTGGCTTAACTTGGAGTTTTTTGTAAAAACCTATCAGAGTTGAGCATTTCATATAGATGATGAAACTTTGCCAATTAGATTGCACGTATAGAATGACGAAATATATTAAATTTTATTTAACTTCCTAAACGCCGAGTAAAAATCAGAATATTGCGATTATTGCGGTTATATTTCTCTCTTGGTAATCGACCAATGATAGCCTTAACATCTGTTGCAATTAAGATTGGACTAAATCCTGCTGTAAGGATTGAACAAAATTTAATTACACTTTATTCAAAAAGTAAAATGGTCCAATATACAGTACATTTTTTTGTACTTTAAAAGTTCTCCTTCATTTGTAAGACTTTATTGAAATAAAGAACTTCATTTTCTTTTTCTTTTGATTTTCAAATTGTACAGAAAACAGCCACAGAATACCCGACAACAGAACCGTTCTGGTATTATATTTTTAACGGGTAATTGGGTTCAGGTACAAATAGGATCAATAACTTTCGGGTACCGATAATTTAAATTACCCGTAAGATTGAGTCGGGTATGAAACTTTACAACTACCCGATCTTATCGGTGTTATTGAGTAATACCCGTTCGGGATATCGTGGTCCGGTAAATTATATTTTGACTCTTTTCAGTGTCCGATACCCGTTCGGGTCGGGTCTCGTTACATTCCTATCAGGGCCTGGACATTCCCTAATATAACAATATTAACAATAATAATAATAGCAGTGATGACAATAATAATAATAATAATAATAATAATAATAATAATAATAATAATAATAATAATAATAAAAATAATAATAATAATAATAATAATAATAATAATAATAATAATAATAATAATAATAATAATAATAATAATAATAAAAATAATAATAATAATAATAATAATAATAATAATAATAATAATAATAATAATAATAATAATAATAATAATAATAATAATAATAATAATAATAATAATAACAATAATAAAAATAATAATAATAATAATAATAATAATAATAATAATAATAATAATAAAAAGAATAATAATAATAATAATAGTAATAATAATAATAACAATAATAATAATAATAATAATAATAATAATAATAATAATAATAATAATAATAATAATAATAATAATAATGATAATAATAATAATAAAAATAATAATAATAATAATAAAAATAATAATAACAATAATAATAATATTAACAATAATAATAATAGTAGTGATGACAATAATAATAATAATAATAATAACAATAATAATAATAATAATAATAAAAATAATAATAATAATAATAATAATAAAAACAATAATAATAATAATAATAATAATAATAATAATAATAATAATAATAATAATAATAATAATAATAATAATAATAATAATAATAATAATAATAATAGTAATAGTAATAATAATAATAATAATAATGATAATAATTTATTTATGGCTAATTTAAGGGGTTTTATTCTTGACTATCTTCTCATTTTATTTATATTTATGTTTTTATTTTTTTTAATGTTAAGTCCTTCTCTTTGTTTACTTTGTCGGGTAGTAAATTTGCTAGATTGTTTACCCGATCATATGGAATAACCCGCTAGTCGGGTAATTTTTGAAAAAAATTGGGTTATATGTATTTTTTTCTTTTCTTTGTGTGTGTGTGTGTGTGCGTGTGTGTGTGTGTGTTTGTGTGTGTGTATATATATATATGTATTCTTTTTAGATGAACAAAATAATCAAAAGGCCAATGATGATAAAACCTGCTGCAATGATTGTCATTTAAAATCCACAGCAATGCAGGGGTGTAATAGTGTTTAGTTCAAATACCTTAATGAGAAACATGCAAATCTGTCCACAGAATTGGAAAGAAAGCATGCAGATAGAAAGAGGGGCAGATGACACTTTTGAGATTGATTCTGATAAATCTAAATCCCAATCACTAATTGGATCATCTGCATCACTAATTAAACCATCTCTTTCTACGGGTACTCTCGCTCTGTTTATTTTTCAATTATTATTTGTCATTTGTAATTCAATGTAATAAAGGAATTGAGTTAAATTGTTTCAGATATTTTCTCTTCTTCGGGTATTTCAACGGGTATTCCACGGGTATCGGGTATCGGGTAATGAAAACAATTGGGTATTTGTTGGTTTAAAGAAAAACCGAGTTGTTTATAACTTTCGGATTACCCGAGATATTTGTATTCGAAAAACAACCCGGTCCGAGTTCGGGCCTTCGGTCTTTTCCTATAAGGCATTATGAAAAGCTCAGTCTATAACTGAGCGTCAAGGTAATTAATTTTTGCTAACATTAAATACATAGTTGATTTGGTTTTTAGGTGAAGATTAGACTTGATTGCATTTTGCGATTGCATTTTGTGACGATTTTCAAGTTCTTGTTTAGTTGCCTTGTTATTGAGTATCAATAATAAGGTAACTAAACAAGAATTTGAAACAAACTTCCAAAGGAACATTTAAAAGAACTTTTCATTTTTTCATAGAAAATATGAAAAACAGCTGAACTCAACAAAAGAAATCGTCGGCAATATACTAAAAAGGTAGTTTTAACATTTCCTTTCGTCATAGTTGTCGTAATTCGAAACTAGATATTTTATCTTTCAGCTCTTGAATCTCTTCAAGAAATTATATCAAGTAAAGGAAATTTTATCAAGTAACTTTATAAATAAATATATTTTTTTTATATTTATCTTTTTAGTTAAATTGAAACTTTTTTTCCATTTGATGGAAAATAAAAAAAACATAAAATAAGATAATAATAATAATAAAAAAAGTTTCAACTTAATTTATCTCTGAATGAAATAAATTTTCTCAAAAATGGTTACTCAAAAATGAAAACTCGAGAAATGATTTTAAAGCAATATTTAAGATAAAATTTTTAATGAAAAATGACGTCGACTGACGTCGTTTTCAGCTTTTATATCGTTATACGGAATGTCTTATAAAGTTATACGAAACCATAGTATTTCAAATATGGTCGAATATCGTTACATTTAACTTTTTGCTTCAAATACTTGGTAATATCAGGTGTTTCCGTATTTAGAACTATTTATAAAAGGTCATTTACACTTCAATCAACGATTTCAATTTTTCAACCCAACAATTCAAGAAAGTGAGAAACTGATAAATTATCTTGAAATGTTAAAACTAATTGTTGCTTGCTTTGTGATGCTGAGGGTAAAATCTTTACTTTAACATTTCACATTCTTTATACCATTATCTGTAATACTTATATACTTTATTCCATTATAATATTCACTATTATTTTGTATACTTTATAATACTTTTTATAAATTTATAATATTACTTATAGTTTTGCTTAAAATATGCATTAAAGCGAAATTTTTAACTTAATAATAAAAGTTGTAACAATAAAATAAACATGTAACAAATAGAATATCTAAACTTTAGTTGCCAATAATTGAAGCAGCTCCAATGGATTTCCAACCGTGTCCCAAACGTGAGCACGAAAATCCAGCAAGATTGCTGCAGATATTGAAAGACAACTACCTAATAGTAAACCCAATCGAAGAAATGCACAAGTCAGATTTATCTAACGGTCATCACAACTTACACGCTCACCTGAGATTCAAACACAAAAAACCAGTTTGTACTACTAAGCAAATAGATATACCTGACCTGTCGGATAAGGATACTATCCCAAAAAGAATCACGGAAGCTACTCTTCTGAATGACGTGGATAAGCGAAAGTGCAAAAAAATCAAGCAAAAAATAACTTATCTGCAGCGAGAAAAATACTGCCACGAAAATATAAATCAATACATATATACTATTAAAACGAGAGAAATAACAGTAGCTTACGAGCACATGGTTTAAAACTATTTCATTGTTAAAAAATTAAAGTTAAATTGAAGATTAAAAAAAGGTTAACGACAAAGTTAATGTTATCGACAACACAAGAATGATGATTGACAGAAGTCAATCACCACTATTGTGTCTGTCATACCTTTACGACATTCCTAAAGTTCATCGCCATGTGGAAAATAGGAGAAAATATGAACGCTTTAATATTATGAAATATTATAATAGTTAGTTGTAGTAACAATGACAGTAATATTTTTTGTAACATAACATCAAGTTTACGGAAAAATTATTTAAAAATATTCTGAATAGTATTTTTAAAATGCCAAAAATGTACATCTGTATTTATACTCCAAAGACATTTATTTGTTAGGAAAATAACAAAATCTCTGAGGCAGAGCTAAAGCGTTTAAAATCCAGATTTTGGTTTAGACGTTGTATGTATGTATGTATGTATGTATGTATGTATGTATGTATGTATGTATGTATGTATGTATGTATGTATGTATGTATGTATGTATGTATGTATGTATGTATGTATGTATGTATGTATGTATGTATGTATGTATGTATGTATGTATGTATGTATGTATGTATGTATGTATGTATGTATGTATGTATGTATGTATGTATGTATGTATGTATGTATGTATGTATGTATGTATGTATGTATGTATGTATGTATGTATGTATGTATGTATGTATGTATGTATGTATGTATGTATGTATGTATGTATGTATGTATGTATGTATGTATGTATGTATGTATGTATGTATGTATGTATGTATGTATGTATGTATGTATGTATGTATGTATGTATGTATGTATGTATGTATGTATGTATGTATGTATGTATGTATGTATGTATGTATGTATGTATGTATGTATGTATGTATGTATGTATGTATGTATGTATGTATGTATGTATGTATGTATGTATGTATGTATATATGTATGTATCTATGTACCTATGTATGTATCTATGTGTGCATTTTTATATGAAAGTCAACATCAACCTGTATCTTTCGATAAAATAGAAGTTATGTAAATTTAATATCGATTTTCCTTCAAAAGTTATTTGAAGGACCTTTTGCAGCTATTTTATTTCTATTTCAAAAATTTCTTACTGACTCAAATTTCCGAATGGTAAATTACATTACAAAATAATGAATTAAATAAATGTTAATTAATGAAATAATTTTTGAACCTTCATAAACTATTTTTCAGTTATAATTTTTTTTGGGTGAGATTTTCTGGTTTATTTTTTCAATAATATTATTTCTCATAAAGCCTAAATAGGTTCACCTCTTGGATTTCATTTTACTAATTCTATGTTCGACTGCTGTTAAATTATTGTCACTTAAAAAGGTCTAAAAAATTTTTACCCAAATTATTGAAGTTTTGTTTAAAAATTGTTGGACTTCTCCATCCTTGTCTAAAGAGTTTCTTGTTTTTATGCTGTATACCGTAGATTTCCCTAATTACGAACAGCTTTCAGTTCACTTACTGTTGCATCTTTTATTTTTGTGGGATTTTTAAAAGGAAAACTGAATAATAAATTAGAAGACTAGGGTAATGAGAATATGAAAAAATATTTTCAAAATATATATTGATACCATTAAATTTTTTAATTGCAAGCAAAACACTTTTTAAAACCCTGAAAAACCAACAATATAAAACCGAGTTTAAAAAAAAAGACAATTTAAATTGCGTACTGTTCGATGTAGAATTTGATGGTGATTATCTGAAGAAAAAAAAGTCAAAAGTTAGCAATACTTCGTAAGATATCTTAAAAACAGTACTTTTCTGCATAATTAAAACGTTTCCCAAATTCCGAACAGACTTTGGAATGCACTTTTTTTTGCAAAAGTTAGCGTTTTTACGTGCAAGTAATTAACCACAATATTTTACATTGGTATTTTAACGACATTAGCTTAGAAACGCTTTTATCCTTTTTATTGAATTTCTAAACGTCTTGTTTATCTTAACGTTTGTTAATAAAAAAAAAAAAAAATGTCTAAGTTTAAAAAAAATGAAGATCAAGAAAGAAAAATTAAATTCTGTATTGAGGCTATTAATAATAAGAAGATGTCATATTCAGGATAATATATTTCAGTGAGCAAAATTACAATGAACAATGTTTCAGTCTTTGAATTACTGCTATTTCAAAATACAACTGTGTAAAGGATAAAACTGCATTGCTCTATGATAAAATGCACTACAAGCCTATTGATTAATGGGGAAGCATTTGATTAATGGGGAAGCATTCGCTGAGGCTGCAACCATCCTGATACTAATAACTGAGATTTCTTCTGGTTAACTAACAGAAACAGGCATTGACTGTGAAGGTTTATTTTTTAACTGATCACAAAAAAATAATGGAAGACAGGATCTAACAAATAGATAATGCACACTCTGCACCAACACAATTTTATACCCTTAGGGGAGACCGGGGCTAGTTGGCTGCAAGGGTAAGTTGACACACTGCGTTTAACTTTGGAATTTTCCATCAGAAATTTCCAAAATTTACATGGAGCCTTCCCACTTAACTAATTCATCTTTCCGTGTTGTATCAGGGCTTTAAGCGCATGCGCATAGAAGTTATAGCGACTTTTGTGTTTTTTTACTAATTTTGTAACATTTGTAACTATCAGTGATATTTAAGTTCTAAATATAATTTCAATTTCCATTTTTACTTAGTTCTTGTAGCATTGATTTAATTTCTAATTTTAATTTTACTTGTTTTGAATTAGTTCTGATGAAATTAATTTCAGTTCAGTTCTTATGATTTCAATAATTTTACTTCTAATTTCAGTTACTTCTACTTCAGTTCATATTTTACTTCTATCAAATTTTAAAGCAATTAGTAGTCTTAAGGACACGTTTTTTTTAAAAAAATTATACTTAATGTAATGACAAGCACGTGACCAGTTTTGTGGTCCAATATACATTCTGTAATCATTCCAAATATAATCGTTATGGTCAAACATGTGCGCCAATTTTAAACCAAGTATGTAAAATTTTTAAATTAATTGTCAAAAAAAAAAAAATTATTGTATTAAAATTTTTTTAATATTCAATAATTTTCTTTCGGTAATAATTCCTAATTTTATTTCTAGTTTCGTTTTTTGATGCTTACATTCAATTCTATTTCAGTTTTCATTCTTCAGATAATTCCTAATATTAGTTTTTATTCACGTTACCGAAATCAATTATTTTTACTTCTTATTTTACTTCACGTTAATGAAAGTATCACTGGTAACTATATTACTTTTTCAATTTTAAAGTAATATTGATTTAGATGGTTCACTCTAACCAGTCATATTTTTTGTTTCTCAATACTTTGCGTTTTTGGGGATTTATAAGCCGTTTGGTGAGCAAAAAGTTTTTGGGGTTAGTTGGCACAATGATTGTGGGGCTAGTTAACAACATGAGCCAACTTACAACTTTTCGCATTAGCCGAAAATTCACTTGAGTTATGTAACACTACAGATCTACAGACATGCGAAATTATAAAAAAAAATGTAGACAGGCCTCTAAATTCTAAAAATGTTACAAAAAATGTTATTGATGCTATTTTTATAGAGGGAAAGTCCATTCAATTGACTTAAGTCCAATCAAATCCTCAAAAATGTTCACCCAGAAGTGCACAGAGCTCAAAAACCAAAACTGTAGCCAAATAGCCCGGTCTCCCCTACATTAAAATAAAAGTAATTTTAAATTTTAAAAATCTTTTTACCTAACTCTAAGCTAGAGGTCCACGCTAGTATAAATTATTTACTATCTAAATTGAATGCCGTTTTTTGGGATTTGTAATGTACGTTCGGAATTAGAAACACGTGTTCCTAATTTCAAACGAAAACTTTACTTTTTAAATTTAAAAATCAACAATATTTTTATTATAAATATACTTGTTGCTTAACATGGTTCAATTCAGTTTAGGCTCCAGTTCATTTATTTTAAAAAAATAATGTAAAATTCCAAAAGCAAGCGGAGTTATTCAACTTTAAGTACGATTTTGTTCGTAATTACGGAAATCTACGGTAGATATGCAATTTTAGATGTAATATAGATATATAACTTTTGCTTATTATTTTTAAAAATAACCTTTAGTCCCGGCTATTTTTAATATAAATAAGTTTTAAAAATAATCCCGTCCGTAAATATATAAAATATGATATGTATGATATGAATGATATATATTATGATATTTTTTCCTGAGCTGTATTTTTTTTTTGAACTCTTTAGACAAGGATAAAAAGTTTTTTGATAAAATTTTTTCAATTTCTCTATAGATATGCAATTTTAGATGTAATATAGATATGCAACTTTAGATGTAATATAGATACGCAATTTTTCTTATTATTCTTAAAAATAAAATTTATGTTTTAGCCAAAGCTGTAGAAAAAGCCCGTCTAGGGTTTTACGCTGGCAGGTTTACTAATCGTTAAAAAATCATATGCCCCACCATTTTCAAGCGGCTGCATTTATTTCTGAAGATATAGATTCATACAGAAACTCAGAAGAATCAGATAAATTTTTGAGAAGTGCCTCATTTGAAACGGAAAGTTCAGCTTCGAACTCAGAAGCTGTTAGTGATGTAGCTAGATGTGTTCTCGTTTGTTGCATTTGAAGAAAGAGAGTTGAATGCAACTTTTGACTGATAAAATGATCAACAATTAAAAACTTTTTTTAACACAAAGGTTAAGATAACTTTGGTATTGAACATATTTTAACAAAAAAGTTCCTCGATAATTCAATATTTTAATTTGATTGTTGGAAAAATAAAAAATGATTTACCAACAAGTAGAATTGTCTGATAATGCATAATTTCCATAATCTACTTAAATTACAATTAAATTATAATTCGTACATAATTTGTACATAATTTGTACATAATTTGTACATAATTTGTACATAATTTGTACATAATTTGTACATAATTTGTACATAATTTGTACATAATTTGTACATAATTTGTACATAATTTGTACATAATTTGTACATAATTTTCATAATATTGATAACTTGTTCATAATTTGTACATAAATTTTTAATAAATAGCACAATAAAGCATTAATAAAAAGTTATTCCATCTAGCCTTACAGTCTGTAAAGCAAATATCTCTTTGCTTCCCGGACTCAGCCGCAACAAGATATCGCTTTTTTTTTGGTGATCACCTGAATATACCATCAATTTCATTAGCTTCCTAATAATATAACAACACTTTGCCTTTATTTTTAAAAAGCCTTTTACGGTCGGAATACATACACATCGCCGTCAATTTTCTTCTCGTAAAAAATGCTTTCAAACAGCGGAACTACTTTATTTTTTATACTCCAGGTAAAAAGAAGCCATTTACAAAAGTTTGTTGCTTAAGAACAAATTACTACTGTTCGAGATAAAACTTAAAACAACTTAATATGATACTAAAAACCGCGAGATTCCACGATCCCAAATTCGCTACCCTAGAGATAGTGGAGGCGGATTGTAAAAAGACAATTGAAAACGTTGATAGATTTCCACAAAGTTTTGGTGAGAAGTTACTTTAAGATTTTGATCTTCTCACAGATGTATAAAGATTCTACTATTTTCTCACAAAATATGTAAAGGTCTTAGAGTCTCTACCCTTTGAAGTGCGTATCATAAAAAGATAAGGGGTTTTCTATGTTCAACGTTTAATAAACAGTTTTTTTTTCAGTTTGTAATACGATAGAGGATAAATTTCAGTTATTTTCCACTCTAAGTGGTAATATGTTAAGGTGTTGATAATGAATAGATGCATTGAAGCATTAACATTCCGACTGTAAAAAGCATTTTAAAGTTAAAGGTAAAATGTTGTCCTTTTATTAAGAAGCTACCGAAATCGATGGCAATTTCAGATGATCGCCAAATGTGAATTAACAGTGCTAATATTGATAAAAATGTTCATAGTTCTAAACCAATGAGGAAGTGGAAGCGGACAACTTTTATGTAGTTTTACATGCAAGCTTCTATCAACACTTTTATTGGTTCGATAAAAGAAGCGGAGTCTTACAAAATATATCGATCATATAAAACAAAACTTTTGTATCTTTGAAAACTAAATCCAATTTGGAGTGTTAGATTCAAGAAGCATATTAACGTTTTTTATTTTATACATTTCTTGAAATGAATGAACCTCGTTTACCCCTTAACAAACACCCACATACATATCTGCATTAAACTGCACCTACACATTATTGGCAAATGATTTTCGCACGTGTAAACATGAAAATGTATTGTCAATAAAAAGCGAAGCGTCTAAAAGATATCTGTTAATAGGTACTTTCAGCAGTTATGTTTGTATAATGATCTCATAGGTTCCATTCATTTTTTTAAAAATGTCACACTTGAAATGTTTTTTTTTTGTAATAGTAAGCATTTAGTTCGAAACAATGACTTTATTTTTTTAATACAAATGAAGCACCGACGTATTTGCGTGCTGTCAATCAACTTTGAAGCACCGACGTATTTGCGTGCTGTCAATCAACTTTGTGTAACAAAAATTATGACACGAATATGAAAATGAGAAAAATTGCAAAGTTTTACAATTTCAAGATTGCCCCCTCCATTTAGTTAAACTTTCTCTGGGGACATGAAGTTTGTAGAGAACAACAAAAAAAAATAAATCGAAAACTTTTTAAAGATTCAACTCAGACAGTGTTCTTAAAATGTGAAGATTGAATCAATCTGAAGAAGCTTTCATAACTTCTATTTTTGTTCTCGAAATTTCGTACGTAAAGTAACTTCTTAAACACTAAGCTAGAGTAACTATCAAGCTGATACTTCGAAGTTGGTAACTGAAAAATCCGTCCTTCCGAGACCGATGCCAATTCTGTAACGGCATCACAAGACGGGTATCCTAAAAAATGACCGATTAAGTGACCACACGGTACTTTCTATACTGAGATTCTGACACTTATTACACACGAATCTTCGTTCGTATTGTGGAATTTTTTGCGGAAATAAACATTTTTAGAAAGTGACAAAGTATAACATATACTCCCGAGTGAATAATATATCTACCCGAGTATAATATAAATACCCGAGTGAATAATAATCTGTGATGATCTTAGTTACTGTGCTTGCATAGATATTTGCATATTTACATGCATAAAATTCTTTACATTTTTATCTAACTGCTCGTTAACATTTTATTCTTCAACATATTAGAAATGCAAGAGCCTAATTTTGATGTTAATTTGTAATTGAAAAATATTATTATTGAAGCTAAGTTTAGCATAATTAAACAGCTGAACATTTTCAACAAATTTTTTTTAACAAGTCTAGGTTTTTCAGGAAATTCCATTTTTTTGAAAAGCAATTTTAAATCAAATTTTCGACGAATTTTTCAAGATTAGTAACGCGTTTGATTAAAGATTTTTAAAAATTCAAAAAGAGCAATATAGGGCGCCGAAAAAAATAACTCCTTTGTACAAACAAAAAATTACCAGCTTTACAGACTAGTTACTTAAACATTAATTGCATGCGCAGAACAACAATTTTTTCTCGATCGATCAAACGGAATCGATTAAAAATCAAACAATCGTTTCAGCAAGCTGAAACCATCGTATCCGTCGACAATCACCGTTTCAACAAGCTGAAACGATGCTTGTTGTTTTTTCCCTGACAAAAAACTACAAGCTATTAAAGTTTTACTTATTTAAACGACAGCGTTTCGCAGTTTTACATTTACAGTTTAAACTTACAGTTGAACTCATCTTATAATAATCAGACTTAGTTGAAGTAGAAGCTAAAACTGGCAAATCTATAGAAGAGAAACCTGCTAAAAAAAAAAACAAAAAAAAACTGAAAAAAAAAAAAAAACTTTTTTGACTCGTAAACGATTTCTTGATGAAACAGACTGAAAATTTCTATTGTTTACAATTTAAACGCTGCAATTATTTTACATGATAAAAAAAATCACAACTTTTAGAAAGATTTAATTTGATTTCATATGGTTTTACTTAATTTGGTTTCACATGCTTTCACCGCGAGGTGTTGATTTGATTGCTCTTAGTTTGTTAAGGGCAGAAAATAGGTTCATCAAAACTATACGAATAAAACCTTTGTTAACTCTGGTAAATCTTTTTTATTGTTGGGAGTGAATTATGCTCTGAAAAGCAGCAGTAATCCAATATTTTCCTAATAAATAGCTTTTTCGAAACTAAAAATTAAACGTCATTGGAAAATCTTGTAATGGAACAAATGCCAATAAATAATTGTATATAAAATAAATAATAAAGAATAAAAAGCAATAACTTTTCGTTTGGTAAATATATCATTAATAGAAAAGTTAAAAAAGGTAACTTGAAATGTAAATGTGATTTTTTTTTTTCGTATGGAAAATGAAGATTTTAAATCGATAAGAAGATTTAACGATTAAAAAAAATCGAATTTTTCGAAAAAAAAAACGATAAAAAATTATCGATGACGATTCACTCAATTATAAATAATAAAAATGTCTGTTTGTTACAGTGACGCTAGTATTTTCCTGTTAGGATCATAGGAAACCTTCCACGACATCAGAGCCTAAAATGTCTTTATCTTTCATTTTTCGTTTCGAATAATTAGCAATTTCAATTATTCTCTATATTATTAAAAGTATATAAACTTTGAACAATTCAACAGTTCCATAAAGTCAAATGCGAAGAGAAGTAAAAATAATTTTTTAAAAAAGTAATTGTAAATTTAAAATGCACAAGCAATTATTTGTTTACTTGGTTACTTTGATGGTGGGTATAAAATTTCTAAGTTGCTTTTATTTGTATTTACATAATTTCATTTTACAATACTCCTTATAAAGGTTTTCGAAATGTTTTTCTTTAAATTTTGCTACTATTAATAATGCTTTTATTATTAACATTTATGGCATAATCAATACTTTTTGACTGTTGTTTAATTTTTTTCAAACTCACAATAAACTCTAAAATAAAACAAATAGAATATCTAAATTTTAGTTGCCAATATCAGAAGCTGCTCCAATTGATTTCCAACCGTGTCCCAAACTTGAGCACGAAAATCCAGCAAGATTGCTGCAGATATTGAAAGACCACTACCTAATACTAAAACCAATCGAAGAAATGCACAAGACAGATGTTTCTGACGATCATCACAACCTACACGGTCACCCAATATTCAAATACAAAAAACCGGTTTGTACTACTAAGCATATAAATATACCCGACCTGTCAAATAAGGATACTATACCAAAAAGAATCACGGAAGCTACTCTTTTGAATGACACGGATAAACTGTGCAGAAAAATCAAGCGAAAAATAGTTTATCTGCAGCGAGAGAAAGACTGCCACGAAAATATAAATCAATACATATATACTATTAAAACCAGAGAAATAGTAGTAGCCTACGAGCACATGGTTTAAAACTGCATCATGATTTATAGAACACAGAATGTTCCTGAAAAGATTGAATCATGATAGAGTGTTTGGTAAATTGAGAAAAGAAAAGGAGGCAACTATTTATACACTTATTTTTTTTTAAAGAACACAATTATTTATAAGACGAAGCGTCTGCTTTCTATTTAAATTTTGTATAAAGATTTAATGTTTATATATTTTCTAAAGAATATATTTATACAGATTCACATATTTAAATTGATTGTTTTTCATGTTTTTTAAAGAGTGCATCATCCATAAATTGCTTTTAACTCATCTGCATTTATGAAACATTAATGTTTCAAAAAGGTTTATATTGCTCGATGTCAGCGAATACCAATTTCTTTTAAACTAGAGTGAATACTAGGGTGTCTTGAGCTCTGAACCCCTCTTCCTCTCTTTAACTTTCTAAAGATTAATTAAACAATTAAAGTTCGAAACAAGTTTATAATAATCAGTTCCGTTAAACTCGATGATTTCTAAAGCCTTATGTAGACGTATCAACCCCACGATGATATTTTGTCACGTGATACTTATCTGCAATTTTAAAAGTTGTAAGAAAGTTATTAATTTTCTAAAAGTAATTATTAGTTAAACTTTAGTAAATAAGCTAACTTGCTTTGAACAAATTTAAGTGTAAATATAACATTTAAAGCAAACTATATAACGAAAAACTTTTTTAACGAAAAATGTGTTCGTGTTAGAAGAAAGAGACTTTATGGCTAAAATCGAGTTTTGACGTATGAGACGGACGTATGAGAGATGGACGTGCAGCGATATTGCTTTTTTTGGAAACCATGCTCGTTACGTACTATTATAAAACTTTTGCTTTAAACAAGAGAAATTAAATTATATTAAAGTCTGTCTGAATCGTCGAAAGTTTTTGGTCTTGTCTGACCAGTCACATCAACCGCCTTTTAGTTATTCAAGATAACAGCAATAGAACCTTGTTTTAAGCTTAATTTTATATAGTTAGACATTAATATTTTAAGAAATAATGCTGATGATAATATAGAAATTGAGATCATTTACTTAACTACTTTTGTACATGTATAATTAGAGATATAATAAATAATAATAAATATCATCAAGTTTTGTAGCTACCTAGGGCACGATGGTTTCATGTCCAGGGAACTAATCCATCTATTATATTGCTGTAGACTTCCAGTTTATAAATATTATAGAATTTTTTATATTTATGTTTAACAACAAAAATATATACAGTTAAGGTTAAATAACTAATGCATAAAATAAATGTAAATACAATAAAGAAAAAAAATAGTCAATCACAGTTTTAAAGATTTTAGCAAAGCTGATATATGGTAAAGCGCAAGAATAGCTAAGTATTTAATGTTAACGTAATATGATTTACCAGCTATATATAAACTAAATTTTATTTGACAAAAACAAATGGGTTTTTATGTGCCTTTTATGAGAAATGAAATAATATATGAAATGTGAAAAACGAAAACATAAAATATCTGGCCGCGTTTTGCATGATGATTATAAATTTGAATAACTTTATAAAAGGTTTTGCTTTATCAAATGAATTATATAAAAGCTCATTAGAAAATACACCTACTAAAAAAATAATGCATAGTGTAATATATATTATGGAGCTTATAGAGTAGTCGAGGCAAAAAATGGCGACATATCGGAAAAAAATACTTAAGAAATACACAAAACTAAGGTTGGTGAATGAAGAACCAAGGAATTAAGTGAAACCAGATCTTGACAAAAAATTTTATTTAAGCTTTTTTATATTTCACTAAACTTTTTTTAGTCATTTTAAAATTAGCCTTACAGGTCTATCTTATCATTGACAGGATTTGTTTACATGAAAAAAAGTTTTAAAAATTTACAAATGTTCGTCTTGAAGAAATGATAAAATCTGTTTGTGCCAACAACTAATTTCCTTTACCTTGGTGTAATTTATCTAGCAATTTTTCAACACGTGAAGTAGTTACTTTATCCTGAACAGTCTTACTAAACAAATGATATAAAAGTTAAAACTAGTACCACGTGATCAGAGTTTCTGTTTTAAAACTGGGGGTAGCCATTTTAAAAAGATTCTTTTGTTGACGGCTGAAAATTTAGAGTTTGTTGGAAACTCGCATGGCTCGCTAATTTCTGCCGCCTCTTTTATGAAAAACAATGAGTTGCACGTCCATCTCTTATATGTCCATACTAGAATCGAGTTTTTAAGAAAAACGCGTTAATTTATTTCTTAGTATCACAAAATGTTTTCGTGCAGAAATTAGGCGCTATTAATTTTGCTTATACCAGCATGGCCTAAGTAATACCAATTTTTCTCGCACCGTTTAATATGGTTGTTAGAAAAAAAATCTTTTTTTAGCTGAACTTTGGGAAAAAAAAAAAGATGAAAGGCTTTCTGAATATGATTTGAGTGAATGACCAGGTTAAGGGAATGACCTGCTCGCTAATATGAAAAAAGGAAACGTATTCCCACATCATTCCACTCACGAAAATTATTTAGGCGCGACAAAAATGGATTCAAGGAGATAATGAAGAGATCTAAGCAGTTTCTACTCAAGAACCTACTTTTCAGTTTGCACCAGCAACACTAGTTGGAAGAATTGATTTTTTTCCCCCTCTCTTTCACTTTGAATGGTCGTAAAAATCAACTACAAACTTCCCCCGGCAAAATTATAATTAACTCTTGAGAAATTTACTATGAATCCATATATGTTTTCTGTTTTTTTGTACCATACACCATTTCCATGAGTGAATTTTTTAAAGTTATACAATTTTGGTTGAGGGTTTCGAAAAGCAGCTCTGTTTAACAATAAATCTAAGTTTTGTTAAAATTGATTAAAATCTACATAAACAAGAAAAAAAAAACAAGAAAAAAAAAATCGAAAATCAAAACAAAAACAAAAACAAAATCAAAATATTAAAATTGTAAAGAGAGATCTAAAAAAAATCTGGTAAAACATCTTTAACTTTGTGCATTTGAGGTTGTTAGAGAGCAAGATAACAGAGACAAGATGTGCAAGCTACAAATAGCTTTGTGAGTTCAAAGCTCATCGTTTACCCGAAGAAGAAGAGTGGTTGTGGCTTTTAAGATGGAGAAGCAACTTCTTCCGATTCTTACCGTGAAGCTCAATCACGTGATTCAAAATACCAGTTACAGGTAAATTGTTTTGTATTTTTTAGTTTAAGTGTGAATTTCAATTCATGAAATAATTTTATACGTTATCTGTTTTGTCAAGCTAAATATTTTTTGCTTGTTCTTTGTTTAATTTATGGCTGTCAATAAAGTCTTATGTATTAAACTCGCATTTTTCCGGTAAACTTAATTTTTTTTCCAGTAACTTATTTCCAGTAAAAAATAATATTTTTTCCGGTAGAATAACAACTTTTTTCCAGTAAAATGTTTGCGGTAAGAAATCAGTTTTTTACCAGTAAAAAGTTAGTTTTTTAAAAGTTATTTTCCGGTATTCAAACTTCCAAGTAGAAAATATTTGTTCTTCAGTAGAAAAAATTTTTGGGAAAAATACTTCAAGTGCTCAAGTGAAAAATACTTTAAGTGTAAATAGATTTTGGAATATAATTCCAAAAGAAACAATAATCTATTTTGAATTAAACGAATGTTTACATTAAACTTAGTTTTATTTATCTTGAAGATTGATATTTAAAATTCACTTAAACACATAAACTTCTTCTAAGCTAAACTTTACATAAACTTTATACTTTGTCCAATAGATTTAAATCAGGGTTACAGATAACCATCAGGAATTATTCACTGAATCAGCAAAGCTTTTCGAGCTTTTTTTGGACGACCTGGCTTTCTTTTTTGGTGCATTTGAATATTTTTGGCTTCAGGAGGTGGATTGTACAATTTCAAACGTATTGCTACTCCTACTGAATGCTTACAGGAGTAATTTTTGAAGAAATGAGGACAAGTACATTTTGCATCTTGCCAACTGTCATCTTTCATCTGAACCACCCAAATTCCAAATTGGTTCTTAACAAATTCATCGAAAGTGGCATCATTTTGATTTTTGTAGATCAAAATGTCTTCTTTTTTAATTACATTTTGCTCCCCACTTGGTATGTAATAAAAATTTTCTGCTTCTTTATTTTCTGTAAGAATTTCTTTCTTGGATTTTACCCATTGGTATGCTGATGTCTTGGTAGCCAAACTGATTGTTGTTGTTTTTGAAAACAACTTCAGATTATTTTTGTAACCAAAAGACCAGTTTTCAATCATCTGCAAAGCAACAACTTTGAACTTGCTGATAGGAAATCGTTCATGAAAGGTGTGCTCATCTTTAATTACTCTATTACATGACTCAAGACAGTTGTTAGTGGTTGGGGTGAAATGCCTATAGCCCTCATACCAATTGGAGTTAGTGTTAACCCACTCTGTTTTGAAGTAAAGTAAAAACAAATGTTCTTGGTGATCCCACTTTTTAAAAAACAGATTGATGGCAATTAAGAAAGATTCTGGGCTTGATAACTTTTGTAATGTTTCAACATCTGTCAAAATTGATGTTCTGTTCTCTATTTTCACCATGGATTTAATTTTCTGTGAAACATTTCGGTACATGTGTGCCCAACACATCACAATTTTTTGTTCTTCACCAAAAACTAACTTAAAAGCATTTTGAATGGATTGAGCAGCATCAGAAACCAAAACCTCAGGAGTCATAACAGCTTCAAAAATATTTTGGACACCTTTTCTCAATGCTTCAAATAAAAATGTAAAATCTGCAGTTTTTTCAGACATACAAACTCCTATGCCAAAGTGATGAAAATGGCGGTCAGAATCAGATGTACCAACAACAAAAACTGGATAGCCTTGCCAAATGAGTTTGTAAGTAGCATCAGCATGGATGATCTTTGCATCTTTGGCAAGACTAAGCAAATGTTTGGTTGAAGCAAAGAATCTGAAAAGGAACTCTTCATCATATGTCACTGTATAGGACACAATAAATGCTGTATGTTCATCTTTTGGCACTGAAGAGTTTTCAATAAACCACTTTTCCAATTCACCTAGACTGATGTTAGTGACTCCAAACTTTTTCTTTCTCAATTTTGCAAGGATATTATTCAGTTGTGTTTGAGATGGTACACAAAAGTCATTTTTGGCCAAGTAGTCACGAATTTGTTTGGGTTTCATTTGCAAATCAAAAAGTCTGTTGATTTCTAACTGAACTTTTTCAGAAAGTTTACCTCCCCTTTTAGTCTCAATAGAATCATGTGTGTGTTGTGAAGTTGTTCTGTATAATAATACATTAGATGAGAAACTGTCATACAAAAGATAAATGCTTGCAGCACATTGAGTTCCTTTAACTTTCACAAGATTACATCGGTAGTAGTCTTTTTGACCTTCTTCAGTTTTGTTTCGAAAATCAAAACTCCAATTTTTTTCTTTGTTCAAAAATTCTTTGACTTCATTTAAATTTTCTAATTTGCAGTCAAGTTCCCATTGCTTGTAGGTTTTTTTTTTTTTTGGAGAACTAGGTAGTGAATCAGCTTCACTTTCTGATGAGTATTGAGGAATGGAATTCATAATGTATTATGATTAAAAGAAATCTGAATATTGCTCTAATAATTGAAAAAAATCTTACATGAAAGTAAAATGATGTAGCTAGCTGCTACTGCTACTGTTACTGCTACTGCTGTTACTACTACTACTACTACTACTACTACTACTACTACTACTACTACTACTACTACTACTACTACTACTACTACTACTACAACTAGACTTATATATATATATATATATATATATATATATATATATATATATATATATATATATATATATATATATATATATATATATATATGAAATTTATTTTACTAGAACTAATATTAAATTACTGGAAAAAAAGTATTATCTACTGGAAATAAAATTAATTACTGGCGGTTTATTTACTTACCAGAGATTAATTATTTTCTACTGAAAATAATATTTTTTTTACTGGAATTTGTAGAAAGTGAAACCGGGAAAAAAGCTATTTTTTACTGGTAATTTAAATTGTCGCGTTAATTTATTATATATTAGTTTCAATTCCCCTTTACGGCAAAAATAACTCAAAGGAGACTTAGTTATCTCTTATAGAGATAACTAAAAAAAAATTATTACGGCAAAGTTATTTACGGCAAAAATAACTCGAATGAGACTTAATTATCTCTTATAGAGATAACTAAAAAAAGTTATTACGGCAAAGTTATTTACGGCGTAAATAACTCAAATGAGACCAAAACTCGAATGAGACGTTCTTATAGAGATAACTAAAAAAAAGTTATTTTTGAACACGAGTAACTTTTTTATTTAAAAAATCTTCAAAAAATTAGTTTTGTTCAGAAAACACATACACAATCAATTTATGTAAACTAAAGTATGTCAAACTCAAATTAAGTACTTATGTCAAACTCAAATCGTGTAAGACTCCCAAAACGTTTGGAAACTTAACGGGAAAAATTTACTTTCAACAATTACTTTGAGCTAAATGTCGATGAAATAGTCAAGTAAATAAAAGGACTATATTAACTGCAAAGCTGAACTTACAGTTTTTTAAGCTCCAAATTGTATAACCTCTGAAAAAATATAAAGTATAAAATGGTAAAATGTAAAGTCAAAGATGAAAACAATATAAAAAAACAAAAAAAAACCCCGCAGAAGAGGTTTTTGCATTGCCGCATCTATTTTTTCAGTACTTTGTTTGAAGAGAAAACAAACTTCGCACTGTTCATTAATTAAATAAATTTTGTTAACAAGACATGTTGTGGTGAAAGTCTTTGACTGGTAAGGGTAGATGGAATAATGGCAGCACCCACCCTAAAGAAGGTTGAGCTTTTAACCCGTTAGTTTTAACCTCTTTGAAGTATTTGGTACCACAATACGCTTATTTTCTTTTTCTTTTTTTCTTTTTGACAAAAGTATTTAATGTTCAAAAATTGAGGCATCTCTTGCAATCTTTAAACAGACGAATAGAATTTTTTTTAAAAAAATAAATGAAAACGTTTAAAATTGATTTTGCATTGTTAATACATTAAACACATATTTCGAAGAAGCATGAAGATAGTTGATGAAAAACGATGTCTACTCATTTCAATAAAATTAATGTATTATTAAGATTGATATAATATTATAACTTGGATGGTCTGACATGGTAAAAACGAATTTTATTTTAAAACAAAACTTCCCGTTACTAATATGAAAAAAATAGTATTTTTAAAACTCTGCTTTGAGTGTTGCAATCAAGCGAAAGACAATGAAAAAGAATAAAAAACTATGGAACTTAAATTTAACACGCAAACAAACTCCATGCAAGTATTCATTATTAATTAAAATTTGCTGCAGCATAATGATTTTTAGAATCCAAATAAAAGTTATTTAAATCTCATGAGAATTTTCATTGAGCTAAATTTGATTATTAACGGGCCAGTAAAATTTTGATTTCAAGCAATAACCTTCCAACTCTTTGATTATTCCATACGCAATTCTCAAAATATGTCTTTAAAACTTTGTACTATCACCTTATTAATGAAAAAGTAAGCAAAAATTTTGTTTTATTTTGTTATTTCTCTTTTACTTAATACGCTTTCCGATTTTGTTACCCAATCATCGGAACAAGCCGAATTTCGGAATTTTCCGCTGATCTCATTATAAAATTATATCAATTCCTTAAAATATGTAAAGTAGTTTTGTATTTTTTAACTTATCTATGACATTTTTAAGACCTTCTCTTTATTAATTTAGTTATGACTATTTTAAGCTATGTGTTTTGTCTCTCTGTGTGTATATATACATACATACACACATACACGCATACACAACCACACATATATAAAATTAGTCATACCAGTTTATATAAATAAATATATATATATATATATATATATATATATATATATATATATATATATATATATATATATATATATATATATATATATATATATATATATATATAACAGACGCAAAATTTTTGATGGCTACTTTGTTAGACATACATCATACACAGTGCTATGAAGCAATACAAAAAATGAGGGAAAATTCAGCTGCAAAGGAAAATATAATGAAGAAGGTTGACAACTACCTTTGTGATGCACCAGCAGTTTTTGGAGGATTAAGGCAGGGAAATACCATATGCTTGAAAAGCTTACAAGTCAGATTCTGGCTATACCAGCCTCATCTACTTTTTCTGAATGAGTGTTTTCAAGTGCAGGGAACATTTGCATTGTAAAGAGAACAAATTTAAGCGTTAGCAAAATGGAGCGGCTAGTTTTCATGAAAGAAACTGCAATTTAGAGGTTGAAATTTCAGATTTAAAAAATTTAGCCTGGCTGCTTCTAAATTTGTTAATATTGAAATTTAAACTCCTTCAATGCAAATGTTTATTATTCAATTTTGTTTAGTCATTTGTACTTCAATGTAATAAAGGAATTGAGTTAAATCGTTTGAGATATTTTTTCTTCTTCGAGTATTTCTAAGGGCATTCTAGGGGTATTCTACGGGTCTCGGGTATCGGGTAATAAAAACAATCGGGTAATAGTTGGTTTAAAAAGCAATTGGGTGTTTTATAACTTTCGGATTACCCGAGATATTTAATACCCGCAATAAATAACCAAATCCGATTTCGGGTCTCCGGTCCCTACCTATAAGGCATTATGAAAAGCTCACTCTCTATAACTGAGCTTCAATGTAATTAATATTTCTTAACTCTAGTTACGTAGTTGATTTGGTTTTAGGTGAAAATTAGACTTGATTGCATTTTGCGATTGCATTTTGTGACGATTTTCAAGTTCTTGTTTAGTTGCCTTGTTATAAGAATATTTTTAAAAACTTTTTTATTTTTTCATAGAAAATATGAAAAACAGCTCAAAACTCAACAAAAGAAATCGTCGGCAATATACTAAAAAGGTAGTTTTAGCATTTTCTTTCGTCATAGTTGTCGTAATTCGAAACTAGATATTTTATCTTTCAGCTCTTGAATCTCTTCAAGAAATTTTTAAGAAATTTTATCAAGTAACTTTATAAATAAATATATTTTTTTTATATTTATCTTTTTAGTTAAATTGAAACTTTTTTTCCAATTGATGGAAAATAAAAAAAACATAAAATAAGATAATAATAATAAAAAAAGTTTCAACTTAATTTATCTCTGAATGAAATAAATTTTCTCAAAAATGGTTACTCAAAATGAAAACTCGAGAAATGATTTTAAAGCAATATTTAAGATAAAATTTTTAATGAAAAATGACGTCGACTGACGTCGTTTTCAGCTTTTATATCGTTATACGGAATGTCTTATAAAGTTATACGAAACCATAGTATTTCAAATATGGTCGAATATCGTTACATTTAACTTTTTGCTTCAAATACTTGGTAATATCAGGTGTTTCCGTATTTAGAACTATTTATAAAAGGTCATTTACACTTCAATCAACAGTTTCAATTTTTCAACCCAACAATTCAAGAAAGTGAGAAACTGATAAATTATCTTGAAATGTTAAAACTAATTGTTGCTTGCTTTGTGATGCTGAGGGTAAAATCTTTAACATTTCACATTGTTTATACCAATATCTGTAATACTTATATACTTTATTCCATTATAGTATTCATTATTATTTTGTATATTTTATAATACTTTTTATAAATTTATAATATTACTTATAGTTTTGCTTAAAATATGCATTAAAGCGAAATTTTTAACTTAATAATAAAAGTTGTAACAATAAAATAAACATGTGACAAATAGAATATCTAAACTTTAGTTGCCAATAATTGAAGCAGCTCCAATGGATTTCCAACCGTGTCCCAAACGTGAACATGAAAATCCAGCAAGATTGCTGCAGATATTGAAAGACAACTACCTTATAGTAAACCCAATCGAAGAAATGCACAAGTCAGATTTATCTAACGGTCATCACAACTTACACGCTCACCTGAGATTCAAACACAAAAAACCGGTTTGTACTACTCAGCATATAGATATACCTGACCTGTCGGATAAGGATACTATCCCAAAAAGAATCACGGAAGCTACTCTTCTGAATGACGTGGATAAGCGAAAGTGCAAAAAAATCAAGCAAAAAATAACTTATCTGCAGCGAGAAAAGCACTGCCACGAAAATATAAATCAATACATATATACTATTAAAACGAGAGAAATAACAGTAGCTTACGAGCACATGGTTTAAAACTATTTCATTGTTAAAAAATTAAAGTTAAATTGAAGATTAAAAAGAGGTGAACGACAAAACTAAAGTTATCGACAGCACAAGAGTGATGATTGACAAAAGTCACCACTTTTGTGTCTGTCATACCTTTACGAAAATCACCACTTTTGTGTCTGTCATACCTTTACGACATTCCTAATGTTCATCGCCATGTGGAAAATAGAAGAAAAGGTGAAGGCTTTAATATTATGAAATATTATAATAGTTAGATAATTGTAATAACAATGATAGTTATATTTTTTGTAACATAAAATCAAGTTTACGGAAAAATTATTTAAAAATATTCTGAATAGTATTTTTAAAATGCCAAAAATGTTCATCTGTTCAAATGTTCATCTTTTTCAATAATGTGTAGGTGCGGATTAATGCAGATATGTATGTGGGTGTTTGTTAAGGAGTAAACGAGGTTCATTCATTTCAAGAAAAGTATAAAGTAAAAAACGTTAATATGCTTCATGAATCTAACACTCCAAATTGGATTTAGTTTTCAAAGATACGAAAGTTTAGTTCTATATGATTGATATATTTTGTAAGACTCCGCTTCTTTTATCGAATCAATAAAAGTTTTGATAAAAACTTGCATGTAAAACTACATAAAAGTTGTCCGCTTCCACTTCCTCATTGGTTTAGAACTATGAATATTTGTATCAATATTAGTACTGTTAATTCACATTTGGCGATCATCTGAAATTGCCATCGATTTCGGTAGCTTCTTAATAAAGGGACAACATTTTACCTTAAACTTTAAAATGCTTTTTACAATCGGAATGTTAATGCTTCAATGCATCTATTCATTATCAACACCTTAACATATCAACACTTAGAGTGGAAAATACATTGAAATTTATCCTCTATCGTATTACAAACTGAAAAAAAAACTTGTATTAAACGTTGAACATAGAAAACCCCTTATCTTTTTATGATACGCACTTCAAAGGGTAGAGACTCTAAGACCTTTACATATTTTGTGAGAAAATAGTAGAACCTTTATACTTCTGTGAGAAGATCAAAATCTTAAAGTAACTTTTAATCAAAACTTTGTGGAAATCTATTAACGTTTTCAATTGTCTTTTTACAAACCGCCTCCACTATCTCCCCAAATATTTTGAGTTTTCTTTTGAAGTAGGGTGGCGAAACCGGGATCTCGGAATCTCGCGGTTTTTAGTAATATAGTTATCTTGTTGAAAACGACTTAGGATGTTAATACTTTTTTCTTAAATACTTCTTCTTGGAACCATTTTGAATGTATTGAAATAGTTATTCTATTGGATATCATATTAAGTTGTTTTAAGTTTTTTCTCGAACGGTTTCGCCACCCTACTTTAAAAGAAAATTCAAAATGTTTGGGGAGATTTTGGAGGCGGTTTGTAAAAAGACAATTGAAAGCATTGATAGCTTTCCACAAAGTTTTGATGAGAAGTTTCTTTGAGATTTTGATCTTCTCACAGATGTATAAAGATTTAAGTATCTTCTCACAAATATTTAAAGGTCTTAGAGCCTCTGCCCTTTTAAGTGCCTATCATAAAAAGATAAGGGGTTTTCTATGTTCAACGTTTAATAAACAGTTTGCAATACGAATGAGAATAAATTTAAATGTATTTACCACTCTAAGTGTTAATGCCTTTTGTACATAGGTTTTTAACGAATAGATGCATTTAAGCTTTAACATTTCGATTGTATAAAGCGTTTTAAAAAAAAAGGCAAAATGTTGTCCATTTATTAGGAAGCTAGCGAAATTGATGGTAATTTCAGATGATCGCCATATGTGAGTTAACATTTCTAATATTGATAAAAATATTCATGATAAAGTTATATTTTTCTACTTTCAAAATATCTTCTTAATGGTATCTCTATTCAACAATACCATCCTAAAATACTATTCTTTTCCTGAGTTTTTGACTATTTCTTTTTCCTTTATTATTCATTAACCTAAGGATGCTCAGCTAGAAGGCCTGATACAGTTAAAAGTACAAAAATTAATTTTTCCCTTGGATTTTTAAGACCCGTTGGAGGCGTATTGGATGATGTACATTGCTTTTTTTTCCTGTTTATCAAAGATATTTCGTATTGCTTAGAGATTTATTACCCCAAGGCTGTATAATTACGATCAGTTCCGTTTTAGACAGAAATTTTTTTGAAAAGAAATAGAATTCGTTGAAACATTCTTTTCATGCACGAAAACTATTTGAAGCTAATATATTCTGACCAAAGAAATAAGATGAATGAAGAAAATAGAGTATCATCTGATACGGCTGAGTAATAAAGTCTTATCATTTTCCCATAACATTAGTTCAACATTTTTATTATCAACCTGATACAGCGACAGAGCAGTGATTGCATTCTGATCCGCAGTGATCACAATCTGATCAAATTATTTGTACGCATTGTTCCAATAAAATTTTCGATTGCGTCATGAATAATTGTTCATAGAGAGAGAGAGTATAAATCCATGGCAACTAAGATATTTAAAATGTCGGAGTTTAGATGCTGTTTTGTATTGTTTTTGCTGACTTGGTGTACTAACTTCATCTCATGGTTCGAGCAATTACTGAAGGAACAGTTTTATGATGTTATTTTGGAACATGAAATAATGTATTTGGTTTAATTACTTTACTATATTTTGTATTAAAATACATAAATAAGGTATAAATTATATATTATTCATTTTATGCAACTTTCACACATATTTGTTACAATTAGGCATGTTATCTATTATCATGCCTTATTGTAACAAATATGTGTGAAAATTGCATAAAATGAATAATATATATTTTTTATTAGATTTACTCAAAACAACTTGCTTTGATAGTTTTTTTTTCTTCTAGCTTAATTTGAAAATGTTAATCTTCTGTAGTAAATCTACATTTTTATATATTTCTATATATAAATTTCTTTATGTAGTTAATATAAATAATTTACACAGTATAAATGTAATCTGTTTTAAAAGAAAAAGATGAACAGAAAAAGTTTTAGTGGTGCTCCGTTTGGAATCCAACAAGAGAGGTTTTATTTATTTGCTTTAATAGTTTCAAAAAAACATCTACTGATTTTTTAAAATAAAATTCTGATCTTTTTTAAATCATAAATTAGAAATTTTGTACACATCCATGTTTGTAATCAGAAAGTACATTCACAGGTTTGATGTCGCTGGTATTCATCCAACAAGGAAACTACCTGGTACATTTACACAAGTCAGTTATGACAAAAAATCAATCTCACCCCTGGTAAGAAATAAGGTTTAAAAAAGATTCAGAGTAATACATCTTTTTTTTTTTTTATTATTAGAGCTGATCTTGGAAGTCTTTATTATTTATGCATTTCTAGAAATCTTCCCTTTTTTTTATCAAAAAATGCAATAAATCTATCATCATAAACATGTAAAATAATTTATTTGTTATAATAATTTAAAATAATTTTTCATTATCATAATAAAAAATAAACACTCATATTTATTCAAAATAATCTCTTACTATCATGACAAAAAATAATCTCTTATAATAATTCAAAGTAGTCTCTTAATATCATAATGCAATCACTCATTATCTTAAAATAATCTCTCATTATCACAATGCAAAATAATCTCTTAGCATCATAATGCAAATAATCACTTAATTTCATAATCCAAATAATCTCTCATTATCTTAAAATAATCTTTCTTTATCTTAAAACAGTCTCTCATTATTACAATGCTTAAAAAATATACAGTTTAAATAATATGTAAATAAATAAATAACAGTTTAAATAAATAATAGTTTAACTATTATGATAATGAAAGAATAATTTTAGTTTGATACAATTGTTAAAACTAAAAAAGTATTAAACTCTTACATAAGTTCATTTGTATTTATTTTGAATAACATTATGAAATTATTTAAATGTTGGACAATTTCATAATCAGTAGAATGAAAAAGAATGTAAAGAGTATGCCTTTTAAAATAATTTCTTTTATTTTTCAGAAATGGTATGAAAATAATAATGATAATAATAATAATAATAATAATAATAATAATAATAATAATAATAATAATAATAATAATAATAATAATAATAATAATAATAATAATAATAATAATAATAATAATAATAATAATAACAATAACAATAACAATAACAATAATAATAATAATAATAATAATAATAATAATAATAATAATAATAATAATAATAATAATAATAATAATAATAATAATAATAATAATAATAATAATATAACAACTCAGTAGGTATTACTAAGTAATTTATTGGATTTTGAGAATTCCACTATCTGATTTTAATGTGATATACTAGTACATAGAAAATCAAAGTATGGCATATGTATTTTGTTTTAAAAATTTGTTTTAGAATTGCAAACTCGGTCCTGGAGTGTACAACCTTGATTCTGGAGACTTCAGTGAAAAAAATATCATGAAGAGAAGTTCTGGTCCAGGTGAGAATATTTATTTATATATTATTGTTTGGCTTATGATATTTTATCCCATTATTTTATTATGATTGAGTTTTTTTTGTTTGTTTGTTTGTTTTAAAGATATTTTTACTAAGACATTATTTATGATAAAACAGATTAATTCACAATATTTACTTACTATTATGCATAAATATTCATATAAATATTTTGAATAAATATTTTGTATAAACCTTTTTGTTATTTGCTATGATGTTAAATATAAAGTTATAATATCTTTTAATGTTTTCTATAAAAATCTCGCATACTTTGTTTAAATATTTTGAATTATTTTGTTTACATACTATGTTTTAGTTATGAATTTTAATCACTTAATAAATCTTAATTACTTTTTGATTAACTAAATAGGGTGGGAAGTAGCTTATAAATCAGTTCAAGATGCAAAGATACCACATTTTTTATATCGTGAAGAGTGGAATAAAAAACAAATGCTCGTATGTACAAAAATGTCTTTCTCATGATTTTAAAATTATTGCATAGATTTCATAAATTTCTTGATAAAATATTATTTCAGAAAAAACACTTGGGTCCTGGCACATATAATATTCATGATTCCTTTTATGAGCTATCAAACAAACCAAGGAGTATCAATGGTGTTTGCCAAACAAGAGCTGCAAGATTCATTTTGGATAAGGTATTCAGCATTTTGACACTCTAAGAGTCATATTTTAGTTTTAAATGTTTGAATATTTATTTACTGTCTACATTAAAAGTTTTGTTAATAAAAGTTACGATCATTTTTTTGATAACTGTACAAAAAAGTAATGTTATTAAATAATAACAACATTTATTACATTAAATTACTAAGTTTTTGTAATGATGCATAATTCTATGTCCTGAACAAATTTTAAAGTAAACAAATATAAAGTAAACAAATATAAGTTGTTGCTCTCTAAACTGAATTTCTCCAAACTTACTTGGAAATTTGTGATCATGCACAGTGTTTATGTCTAATTTGGAAAAAGTATTGGCAATACAATAATTATCAGCAGAGCTACAATATGCCTATTTGATGCCAAAAATACTGCACAATGGTTGGTTAACTATTGACTTGTTGTATGAGCAAAACAAAGCAAGTTAAATTTGCTAAACATGATATTAAATAGGTTGAAAGATAAAAATTGTACTGTTAAAGTATCAAATGTTGTTACCAATAGTGTTGTTACTAATCATGGAAATGCTGTTGTTATGAAATTCAAAAGTTAGGAATACAACTCTTAGAGCATTGAAAAGGGCTTACTTTATACAAATTTTATTAATTTTAAGGCAATAATTTTGATACTACTGTTACTATTTTTATGGTTTTATGATATAATGATATTATGCTTTAACAAAGTTTATGTTAATTTTATGTCTTTCAACCACTTTACTTTTATGTATTGAAATATTTTTATAAATTTTTTTTTTTATGGACTGAAATGCTTACTAAATATGAAATCCAACAAAAAGGAGATTAAAAATGAATTTTCTGTCAATAATGTAGTTATTTATTTGTTCAATTCTCTGTCGATAATGTAGTTATTTATTTGTTCAATTTTAGAATAATGTTCCAGGACCAGGTACATATGGCAAAGGTGGAATCCCTCATGCTGCGCTTGAAGAGAAAGAAAGAAAGTCTGCTAGTTTAATTGGTATGCTTGATGCTGGTGCATCTGGAAAGCGTCATGCTCCTGAAGTTGTAAGTCAAGTTACTTATTTTCATAACAAGTAAAAATATTTTTTTACTTGAATAAATTGAATTTTATTCTAATGCAAAAATTAAACTTGATGCAAGTTTTTTCTAAACTTTAATTAAAACTTGTATTTTTTTATCATGCTTTTCTTCTTGTTTTAGGGTTCAGGTTTGTGTCCTGGACAATACAATTGTAAAAGTTTCACTGATGAGTTAAGGGACCGTGTAGTTAGTAAACGTGGGCCTTATGATCTATTTACAGGAGACAGAAACAATCCAATTACTGTGGGACACCTTGCTACTCGTGTAAGTTTAAATAATGGATGTAAACAGTATTAGTTCTTGAGTTCATTGTTAAATGTTTTTGAAACATGAACTAATAATTTTACTGTTTTAAAAAAAAAATTTTCATAGATTTATGGACAAATGGAACCTGGTGCATACAAAAGCAAAGGCTTTCTTGATCATGGTTTGATTTTGATTGTTAATATTCTTTTGCATAATTTGTCTTTCTTGAATGTAATAATCTAAATTCAATCCAATGCTTGTTGTTTTTTTCTATGAGGTTTCATGGTCTGTAAATTTCGGGGTTAATGTCTATGGCCCCAAAAAAACCTTTTGTAGATATGAATATACACATATCATAGAGCAACTTTGCAAAATATCTTTTGTCTTTTCCAAGAGAGATATTTAATTGTTAAGCTTTCTATGAAAAACACCTTTAATAAACAAGTTTCAAGGAAGATATAAAAAGGTTGAATCCATAATCTGGATGGGATTTTTTTTTTGTATTTTCTCCAGTGGGTTCTGAATATGGAATTAATTGCTTCTGTTGCCAGTTCACTGAATAATTCCAAGTGAAGTGCCATAGCATTCAATGAATTCTGGAATATGATAGAAAACACCATTTGCTTTAGGAGTCATGGTGACTGACAAGAGGAGCTATGAATTCTTGAACTGTTGGATTCTTTAACAGATTACTGCACTCAGTCTCTGCATATTACCACTGTTTGGTTTGTTTGATCCAGTAGGAAAAAACCTGTTGTGATCAATCTTCACACTTTTATTTTAAGACTCCTCTGGTAGAAATATTTTCTGAGTCAATCCAATGCCACATCAACAGAAAAGATGTTTGCTTGAATGTGATTGAATTCCACACAAATGGTTGGTAACTTTAAGATCACATGAAATTTGAACCAAACATTGGTTTTATTGATCAAATCTAGCAATGTTTTAATGCTCTTGTAGGATTCTGAAACCACTTCTGTGATTGGCACTTGACTCCAGTGTTTCAAGCTGTCAAAGTTTTGAGTAATTTTAGAATTTTCTGTCAAGGGCTGGTTGTTTCATGGATGGATGTGTAAATAACATCAAGACTCATTTTCAAAAATTTTTCTCCACCATCAATTCCAAGGTAACGAACTGTCAAGTGCTCCATGTTAAGCAGAACATGATTAATTAGTTCAAACTCTTGCAATTACAACTTTTCTGTTTTCTGTAGCTGTGTTGTTAAATGTTTACTTTTAGCAGCATGAAGAATTTAATTTCTTTCCTTTTACTGTTAATTTTTGTGCAAAATATGGTTCAACTAGTCTGAATTCTGCTGACTTGTTCAAAGTAGATTCCAATTTCCTCATTTTGGTGTTAGAAAGGTAAGTAATGTGCTGAACATTTATCATGTGTTAGGTTAAGAGAGCAATGACCAAAGAAATCTGTGCTTTTGATTGTCCTAACCAAATCAAAGAGTAACTTTATTTACAAGCTGAATTATTTTTAAATTGTAATTTTTTAAAATCAATATTAAAACCTACTTATAAAGACTTTTTAATGAAAAAGAAACATGCTACCTTAAGTTACTGGAACTATTTTGCCATCAGTTACTTGTCTGATCCATATGGCACCATTAGATGATCCTTCTTTTGTGGCAATGACTTTTGATGCAATTTGTTCAGCTCTGATTTGAAACCAATATTTTGATGTCTTTTTTTAGCTGTGTAGAAGTGACTTTGATCTTGACCAATAATTTTTAGACAAATTGTGCATCTTCAGTTTGTTGCATATACGAGACTCTTAAGATTGATATTGCAGGAATATCATATATTTTTTTGTGTTTGTCTCTGACTGGATGCTTTTCATAAAACTTCAATTTTCTGATCTTACAAATCAAGCATTCACAGTTTTGAATAGGTCACTTAGTAAGGATTAAATCAAAATTAAACAGCTGAGAGGCAGTAAAACTTTTGTATCACCTTGATGTAATTTTTTTAGTAGCTTTTTGGCAATTATTACAAACTCCTTTTGGAACCTTTTGATTGTTAAATCCAAACCATTTTCTTAAAAACCCAAATAAGTTTGAGTACTTTTTCGATAACAAAAAATGTAAGTTCAAAAAAATGGGGAAAGGGAGAGTTGACTTTGACCGTTTTACTACTCTTAAAGTTGTAAATAGTTGTAGAGCAAGTTATAAATAATTACAAAACTGTCAGTGGATGATAATTTTAGATTGTTCTTGCTTTATTTCTACCCATTTGTGACAAATGGTGTTAAATGAATATATAACTCAGGTTAAGCAAATTTTTAAGGGTGTTTTTCATCAAAACATTCAAAATTCAATTACTCCCTCGGGAAAAACTAAAGTATTTTGAAGCTTTGCATAGTTGCTCTACCATATGTATATATTCATACCTCCAAGGCGTTTTCTTGGGAAATTCCATAAATACTAAACCAGATTTTTACAGACCGTGGTTTTTACAGACCGTGGTTCTTTGTCTTCATAGACGAACACAAGAAAAGACATGGAAAGTTTTCAAACGTTAAACGAACACCTGTTGTACCACCGGAACGCATCTACTGTCAAACACTTTCACAATGGCCTCGTGAACCTGTAATTTACTTGCGTTTCGCCTATTTGCAGTGTTAAATTTTTAAAATTGTAAAACCGGAGCCATGGTTTAAGCGTTCCAGTTAAAATTTTGAGTACTCACTTTGTTACGGAGTTCTGAAAAATAGCCGTTCATACTTTAGAGTGATACGTGAATAATTTGTGAAATGGATTGTGATATTAATCTGGGTTTATATAAATGATCTCATACTTTATAGAGGCTTGAGCTGTTTTTCCTAGCTGTTCTTATTATTTCGTTCCCTCGTTTTTTAAAAATAATTTTTTTTGTTTCTTTTGACAATGAAATAAATGTTAAGTCTTTTCGTTTGGTTCCTCCTAAAACATTCTGTCGAAATTTTTTTTTTTTTTGTAGAATGAACCTGGACCCGGTACCTATGATCCTCATGAAGTAGGGCAACCTAGTTCGTGTGGTCGGCCCCCATTCGGCTCATCAGCTCCAAGAATTGATAAGAATGCTGAGAGTCTGTTCTCGGGAAGTATCGTAAGTAGCTCATAAAGTCATTTTTGATTTGACTGCTGTCTCATTTGCTTTGTAAGTGGTTTGACAGTTTGGTTAACAATTGATTTTTTCGATTGCGTTTGTGTCAATTCATTACAATAAAATTATCAAATCGTTACAATAAAGACCATTATTTTTACTAGACTTCAGTTGGACCTGGTCGATATGAATTATGTTCTCATGATAAAAACAGCAATGGCAACCAAAGTGTTTTTATATCCAAGACGAAGAGATGGGATCCGTCACGAGACATATTCTTAATGTAAGGATTTTTATCTTTTAGTTTTTAAATTTTTTTTATCTTTGTGATTTTTTTTTGAGGTGTTTGTTTTAGGGAAAGAATTCGTTCAAAGCATTTGGGATCCATAAAAAATGTTGCTATATCTACAAATGCGTAATCGTGTAAATCTGCTCTTAGTTACTCTTTAATCTGCTGTAATTTTTTTTTTAAATTCATCTATATTGTATAAGGGTTAATCTATAATAGTATTTATCTTAATTATGAATAAAAAAACAGTGTATTAGAATAATTGGCTTTTCGATGACGACGATGTTAATTTGTAATGAATGGCTAGATGAGCAAGATTGTGCTTTTTTGTGCTTTTAGTCGAAAAATGAATAAACCTAAAACTGGAGCATCTAAAAATTTTATTTAAAAAAAGGTTGTTATGTCTTCGATATACAGTTTGAATCTCATGATATCTGATGTTTAAATCTTCCATTGTAAGTCAGAAGAAAGCAGACTTAAAGATATTACATTCGAAGAATCATTCATTTGTCGGCTCAAATTTAACTAAAAAGCAACTAATAAGGCGAAGTTCTTTCGCATAATGTCAACAAAGGGTTAGATTAAGCTGATTTTGAATAACGTGCAACGTTGCACGTGTTCTTTGAAGAGTTGTATTTTAATCACTAACGTGACGTCAAAATCTAACGTGATCTCTAAATAAGTAAACTATTTTCGAACTTTAAATAAGCAGGATTCGAAATGAGAAAAAAAGAGCCGTTATGCCTCATTTTTCTCCTATCTATTTTCATTTCTTTCTTTTTCTCGCTATACCAGCATTAAACGCTCCCAAAGGTTTTTGTTTTCTCTGTTTGACTGATGGGGAAATTTTTGATTTCTTTGTGGCTATAAACGAGTGTAGCAAACCTTCAGGGGAAATAAGCGAAAAAAAAAAAAGAAAAAGTAAAGAGTTGCTATAGTAACTGTTTCTTCTCGGTGTAGAAGTTTGCCTCACAAGAATAAGATCAATGGGATTTGATGTTGATGATTGTAATGATCTAGTACTCTCAAAAATCCAGCGTACTTGACTACAATGAGAATGTACGATTGTTTCTTTCAATGGAATATCAATGCTTATATGATAGATGTTCAAAGATTTAAAGTAATCGTTTATAATATTTTTAATATGTTAGTGTGTATGACGCGAAACGTTAAGCGTTACTGTTAAAATTATTTTACACTTTAAAACACAGAAACTTAAAATACTGAAAAACTAGCCTTCTAATTTTCGGCCTATTTATGCAATATATCCGGCCGTGTATAAAGTAGGCCATGTAACTCATTACATAAATGATAAAACTGCTTCTTATATTAGCTTTAAGACAGAAATCTAACTATTGATGGAAGTTTAAATTTTATCAATAACTAAAAAGGTTTTTAAAAACTGTTTGATACTTGATAGTCTGATATTTATCGATATTTTGAATACTTATCGATATTGTATCGATATCTTGAAAATCTATTGCAGACATCTTGACAATATTTGCTGGGCTATGGGAAGTGTAAATATTTTTCTAGTATAAATACTTAGTGGAAAGTTACTCATATAAAAGTCAGTTTTCCTTTTTTCGTTGCATTAAAAAAAAAGAAAAAGAAAAAAGGTTTTCATAAATTTTCCACGTGCGGTCCGAAGAGTTTTAAAGACATGTCTTGCTGATCATCATCGTAATCATGTTCTAAGTCAATAGAAGTGATAGCTTGCCGGGGAATATTTGTTAAACAAATATGGCGAATGGAAAAAACGGTTTGAGTTCTATAGTACATGCATCGATTGGTAAGATCATAAACTAGCACCCACAAAGTGGTGTCCTTTACATCTTCGTTTTCAGATATATCTAAATTAATCGAAAAACATCTCAGAATGTAAAAATGTCATCAAAAAGAAATCATAAAATAGAAAATTTAAAGATTTTTCTAAAGGATAATTCTAAAGAAAAAAAGCATGTTGCATTAATAAGAATTTCCTGACCTTGTGCAACATCTGTTGAATCAAAGGTTTGGAAAATTTTGTCAATAGCGATTTTTAAATTTCTAGGGTTTTGTGACAAGTGACCAACTGTGACAAACTTTTTAAATCTACCTTCCAAACTAAAATCTTGAACCTCTTCATCCAGTGCTTCATTTAATGGAGTAATTTTTAGTTCACCGTGTTGCAGCCGTACATCTGCATACTTCTTTAGTGTTTCCATGTGCCATTCATAGTTTAAGACGTCCGTCAAAACGCGATACTCCTTTTCTAACGCCATTATTCCTGTCTTTGCTGTGTATTCAAGTACAAGGTAATGGCCGTGTTCATCACTAATCGAATAACGACACGATTGTACGACACCCGTCAGCTTTTCTGGCCAAACAGAAGGAAACGTTTTAAGTTCAATAGCAGCTTTTATCTCGTCCACTTTTCTAAACAATGCTAAAAAGAACAAATAGGTGCGAAATGATGATGACATTTAAGTAATGAATCATTACAACTCGCGCTATGGTAACGGTTTACTTTTCAATAGTGAACAGAGATTTTGCCGGAACCGTAACCAAACCGGTAATAGATTCTAAATATTCCTTGATAAACCGGAACAGGAATCTTAAATAAGTAATATATTTTTAAAAAGTTAGTTCTAACTTAAACAAAATTTAAATTTATAAAAACAATTAAAAATTTTCATTTCTTTCTTTCAAACCCAAGGCATAGAGAAGCCATTGGACAATCTAAAAACTCATTTAACACTTAAATGATTTTTTGGATTGTCAAAATGCACTTTTATAATTTTGGAAGATGAATGTGCATTTTGCCCTGTTCGATATTGTGCAATAATTTTTAGTGTGCGAAGAAAACGTGTTTTTTTTTCATCGTCGTCAGATTTTGAGCTGCAGGAGCCAATTCATCTTTAGGAGGTTCAAGATTGTCCATTTGGGTCATAACAATGTGTTTAGGCAAATGAGCTCATGAGAATCAAAATGGTGTAAGTCCAGCTCAAATAATAATGATAAAAACATTACAAGATATGAATATTGATTTAAAATTAATTTAAACAAGAAAATTAATTAGTTTTCAAACAAAGCCAAACTTTATTTAAATTAATTCTCAAGCTTAACAACTAATTAAAAAAATTTTTTAAAACTATTTTTATCAAAATGATAATAACGCTATTATGCTAAATAAAGCTTTATAATACGTATTTTTGGTAACATTTTGAACCGGGAATCTAGCCGAAACCGGAATCTTAAATATACCCGAATCCGGAACCAGAATTTCGGTTCCGGCCAAGATTACGGACGGTACCGGATCCGAATTCTGGTCGATCACTACTTTTCAAACACTGTTTAGAAGTTAACAAAAATGAACTTACATAGAATATAGTTTGCCACCTCTAACTGGGATATGCCCTTTTCACATAATTCCTGTGGAAGCTCTTCGTCAACATTTGAGAAACTGTTTAAGTAAAAAACGTTAACAGACAAACCGGCATTATTAAGACCGCTGTATATCTTTTCAGCATTTTCCTTTGGAAATGACCTCGATAACTTCGTATATCTTACGGCGTTGTAAAAATGCATTCTTTTATTTCCGCAACTTTCTGGTACTCTGGCATGTTGAAGCTTTTCGACAGGCATAGTCTGAATTAATGTTTTGAACTCATCTGCACTTTCCATACTACGACCAACAGTAACAGAGCCATCGTCTGCCTTAAAACTAAACTCAATGCATCCGTAAGAAAGATCCAAAATGAGGATCGTGTAAATGAACTGAGTAATCTGAAGAAAAAAAAAAAAAAAAAAAACACTTGCAATCCTAAACTTGTAGCGTAATATTGCTTTACTGATTCAGACAATTAGTACAAATTCAGACAATTTGTAATTTCTGTTAGCGAACAAAACAAAAAAAAAATTCTTAATGTTTGCTATTTGAGTGCATTTATTGATGTACGTCATAACCGAAACCTCGTCAAACGCAATTTTATATTTTGAACCCAAAATGCGACTCACCATCTTTTATTGATCACTTAAGGTCAGCGAAGTTTCAAAGTGCAACAGGAAAAAATGAAAGAAGCCATGTTTCTAAGAGCCGTAAACGGTTGAGTCACGTTTTAGTATCTAGGATTATAAAATGAGATAAATCCTATTATTTATGGATTAAGAATTACTATAATTCCTTTTATATATATTCCGGCGATACTGCAGTTTCTCCCCCCACCCCTTCTTTTTTTTTTATATAATTGATTATGATAAAAAATTTTATACTGATTCAGAAAAGTATAAAAGCATAGACCTGAAAATTAATGGAAAGTGCTCTAATTCGAAGTCAAAGTTGTAAAAAACCCTAATATTCACCATTTTGAAAATAATAAGTTAATGATCTTTTTGCTGACAAAAGCAATACATTAATAGCATGGTTTTTACGTTAAAAAAGTCGTTAAAGTATGCTTATCTTGCGCAATTTTTTGTGGCAATGAAAGTAGCCGTATTTTGATTTATTAGAGAATAAACTACATTGCAAGTAATGTACTTTTGTAATAAATTTTAAAAAAGAATTCAACAGTTTTTTTTCTAAAAGAAGAACTTTTGAAACTTAGTTCATAGTTGTTTTATCACATGTAAAATTTAGAAATTGTAACCTTCAAACCGATTTTTTTTTTTTGATAAAAAAAACCAGCGTACAATACAATAATAATTATTCATCAATTTGTCTACATTCTCACATTCTACGTTCAACCTTTATTTGAAATCTTTCATTAATTTCATTTCGTTATAATACTCTCGTTATAATACTTTAAAATAATAATGCAAAGGCTGATGAAAATCATGTCTGTTTATTGCGCAATGTAACTATAATTAATTTGCGTTAAAAATGAAAGCGGTTTGAAAAAAAATGGCGAATATTAGGGTTTTTAGCGGGACTTTTTACAACTTTGACTTCGAATTAGAGCACTTTCCGTTAATTTCCAGGTCTATGTTTTTATATTTTTCTGAATCAACATAAAATTCTCTATGATAATCAATCTTTAAAAAAAAAAAAAAAAAAAAAAGAGGGGGAGGGGGAGGGGGGGGGGAGACTGCAGTAGCGCCGATATTCCTATATAATAACGATGATTTTTTTGGTTCATTTTTGATAAATCTATTGTTTCTTACAATTAAAAAATGTACGAAACTGTAGATTAAAAATTTCCACATCCCATTCTCTTTTTATCACATTTTCCGGTATGAGGTTTATCATGGCCCACTATATTCATATATATCTTGCATTTATGTGGGTGAAATTAAGAGGCCGATTTTTGTTCCAGAAAATGACTGCACTAAATATTTAATTTTTAAAAACCAAATCAAAGCTTAATTATTTAATTATATTTCTTCGATATAAAAATAGCAATTAATGTTTAATATTATATATTTATTCAAGATATATTAGGTATCAAATATTTGAAGACATTTGTGTAATATTTCTTGGAGATTTGTAGTCATTGTTAAAATACCAAAGTTAACAGATTGTCACAAAAATTATTCAAATCAGAGTACATTTATATTTATGTATATTATATTTATCTATAATATATATCTATATTCATGTATCTTCTTACACTATGAGAAAAATGTCAAGAAATAACTCAAAGAACTCATAGAGAAGGTAAGTTTTAATAAATTATATAAACATGCTATACAACTTGCATAACATACAACTTATATTTACAATTTTGACTTTATTTTTTCTTCGTCTCTTTTTAAATGTTTTTAAGTTATCATTGGAAAAGAAACCCTCCAATAGTTTTTGTTTGTTATTAAAAAAAGACATTTAAAAGAATTTTTGTTGAAAAGATAATTTCCCAACTTTCATGACTTTCACAAACAAATTTGCTTTTTGGGGCATACTTATGTAACATGTATATTGATGACTTAATGACAGGAATTGATAAAGAAGAAATTTCATTCTTAACTAAATCTAAAATGGCAAATACAATACAAACAAATTCTGCAAGCTGTTTGGATAGAACAAATAGTCAACCACATGTAAGAGAGAAAGATAAGACTTATTTTCAAGATCGCAATCTCCAGCTTTCAAATATGCTTTGCAGTTTTCACATTTACACCTTTTTTGATAATTTTTTTTGCAACATATTCATATTTTGCAACATAACCTGCAACATATTCATATTTTGCAACATAGCCTGCTATAGTTATTGCAACTTCTTGACTATTACAATCAAGAGAACTTTCCATAATTTCCTCACTTCAATTATTAAACAGCTCATCAAGTATAGTTAAGGAAGGATGAATACCTAGTTGTACATTTTCTTCCCAAAAGTTCATATGTTTTACAGTTTATATGCTCTTTAATTGAGGAGTGACATGACAAAATTCTTTCTGAATTTAAAACTTCTCTCAAACTTACAAGAAATCTGCCCCCAATCATTTTTCTGTATTATGAGAAACGTCTCTCAATTGGGTCACTTTGTAATCGAGATGTCATCACATAATCATATCTATCATTCAGGAGCTCCTCAACAAGCACTGCTTGAGCACATAGAGTGACTACAAATGTTGATGTAGTTTGATTTGTAAGGGTGAATGCAGGTGAAAGAGACCACTGATTGATCCAATCATCCAGATCTTAGTAAAATCTCATTTTTTTGTCTCCTATATTAATCAGTTTTGGCCATCATTGATGCATTCAAAAAGTTTAGTGCTGTTGTTAGAGCCTGCTTTGGAAATGTCCTTGACAAGGAATATGAAAAAAAATCGAAGAATTTTGGACATCTTTTTTAAGTCTTGGATTTGAAAGTGTGACCCCAAAAGTGAACACCGTTTTTTTTCACATTGATGATCTTATCAGAATGGAGAAAAAATCCCTAGGTCTTTTCAGTGAACAATCTTTAGAAGCTCTTCATCACGATTTTTCTGTTCAGTGGCATGTATACAAACATTCAAAATTACATCCACTATATGGAAATTGGCTTGAAAGATGTGTGGTTGAATACAATAGCAAGCACATTTAAGTGATATATGTCTGTTGCATCTTTAATGAAAATTGAAACCTTGCTACTTTAGAATAAGTGTTTGTGACAAAAAAAAAAAACTGATTCAAAAATTTATTTATGAGATTAAATCTTTTTAAATATTTATTTGTTTAACCTGTGTGTAATTGTAATTTGTAAAAAAAAACCCACAGTAAATAAAACCTATATTTAGAATTTTGAAAAAGCCTTTGCCAAAATTTAATTATAGACACTATTTTAACAGTTTTTTTTTTAATTTTGCGACAGTGTTTTAAGTTTAGAAATGATTCAAATTCAAAGAAAAAATGGTGATTAAAGAAATCTTTCCCATTAAAAGTAAGGTCAAATGACTGACAAGTTCAAAGTAACAAAGATTTCCTACAGATTGATTGATGGCTTAATTTTTTATTTTTAAAGCCTTTATGTATAGACTATGCATATCAATAATAGTAATATCAGTTTTATTATTTATTTCTGATTTTTGAGTGTGTCTTTTGTGGTTTGAGGCTCTCCGGGCGATGAAGCAAGGAACAAAAAAATCCAAAAAACCAAAGTCATTTTTTTTCCTTGGACGTAGGCAGATAATTTCAATTTTTTTATTTTTTGAAACATGGATGTATCGGCTACCAAACCCAATTGGTTTTATTTTTTGAGCATGACTTTTATGTTTTGAGGCTCTCCGGGCAGGCGTGAGAAGTCTTTGAAGAAAAATAAAAAATGCGAGCTTGCAAACGCCATCCTCTCGGAGAGTTACTCTTGAAGAAAACTCAATCTGTCTTGGATTCATTCAGCTTATAATTATCAAACACTTCATCTTGCTTGCAATCAACTGATCAATCTTAAATGAAGTTTACATCCATTTCACAATCAACCTGCTAAAACTTTGTCGAAGTTCTAATTAGAGAGCAATTTCCAAACTGCGGAACAATAGATCACTCTCATTTTATGGAAAATTTTCTTCAAAAATCAAAAGCTGATATTGAGATACATTCAAAGGTATTCCTCCGACTGATTCCTGAAGTATTTATATCCTAAAATCTTTTCATGGATGTGAAGCCATTGAAAAAATTGTTTCCACTATTTTCCCGGAGTGCAAGAAAATACTTGACCATTCCTTTAACCTCCGCTTCAAGTAAAAGGGTTTTCTCAACAGCAGGCAGTGTGTTCACTGATGCTAAAACAAAATTTGATCCCAAAAACATTAAGAAAATTTTTTACCTCAAAAAAAACATTAGAAAGATAGATCAGACATAATCTTCTATAAAAGTAGAAACAATAGAACAGAAAATGAAAAAGAAATTTAAAGCTCACGGAAAAGAAAAAGATTCTGTTGCTACTCTCAGTCCGACAAAACAAAAGAAATTGGACAAACCGTGGATCCGTCGATTGTTCTTATGACTAAGTCTTGTTGTAATCAATTTGTACCTCTCTCATTTTGTAGCAGTAATTAATTAAAAAACACATACCTGAAGCATACTCACTTGAAACTTTTTTCTCATCATTTTACCCGATTTTCTTTTGGGATACAAAGTTTATTATCATTTAATGGGATCAAAGTTAAAACTGTCATAAACCAAATAGTATTTTTAAAAAATACCATAATGAAGAGTCTTTATTCTCATAAAAACCTATTTCCACCAAAAAGAAAAAAGATGCTCACGAGTTTTTCTTCGAAGTTCTCTTTTTAATTTAAAGATTAAGTTTTTTTTTACTAAAATTAAAAAAAAAAAAAAAAAAAAATAGCAAGTATGGATGTCACAATAAGAATAATTTCAGCCTTCTTAATCCATAAATAATGGCGAATGTCAACTTATAATCCGAGCGACTAAAGCATTTAGTCAACCATATAAGTCATAGCTTTATTCAACTTTTCTGTTCGCAATATGAAAATTTTCAACCTTCGGTGTTTATTAAAAGATGGTGAGAATTTTTCTGCAATAATAAATCACAAACTAATCATATCCAATGTTTTTATTAATTAAAATGCCGCTTTTTAGGTTTAAAAAGCGACATTTCAAATAAGGCAAACTCTGGCCTTGATTACTCGTATTTTTTCTTAGATTGAACGGTTCATTTTTGCGATCCTTATTTTGGATCTTTCTTATGGATGCATTGAGTTTAGTTTTAAGGCAGACGATGGCTCTGTTACTGTTGGTCGTAGTATGGAAAGTGCAGATGAGTTCAAAACATTAATTCAGACTATGCCTGTCGAAAAGCTTCAACATGCCAGAGTACCAGAAAGTTGCGGAAACAAAAGAATGCATTTTTACAACGCCGTAAGATATACGAAGTTATCGAGGTCATTTCCAAAGGAAAATGCTGAAAAGATATACAGCGGTCTTAATAATGCCGGTTTGTCTGTTAACGTTTTTTACTTAAACAGTTTCTCAAATGTTGACGAAGAGCTTCCACAGGAATTATGTGAAAAGGGCATATCCCAGTTAGAGGTGGCAAACTATATTCTATGTAAGTTCATTTTTGTTAACTTCTAAACAGTGTTTGAAAAATAAACCGTTACCATAGCGCGAATTGTAATAATTCATTACTTAAATGTCATCATCATTTCGCACCTGTTTGTTCTTTTTAGCATTGTTTAGAAAAGTGGACGAGATAAAAGCTGCTATTGAGCTCAATAAGTTTCCTTCTGTTTGGCCAGAAAAGCTGACGGGTGCCGTACAATCGTGTCGTTATTCGATTAGTGATGAACACGGCCATTACCTTGTACTTGAATACACAGCAAAGACAGGAATAACGGTTTTAGAAAAGGAGTATAGCGTTTTGACGGACGTTTTAAACTATGAATGGCACATGGAAACACTAAAGAAGTATGCAGATGTACGGCTGCAACACGGTGAACTAAAAATCACTCCATTAAATAAACCATCTAAAAAAGAACTTCAAGATTTTAGTTTGGAAGGAAGATTTAAAAAATTGGTTACTAATGCTTACTCTTCCCAAAGCCCTGAAAATTCAAAAGTTGCAATCAACAAAGTTTTCCAAACCTTTGATTCTACAGATGTTACAAAAGGTAAGGTTTGAATAACAATTTTTTTCATCTTCGTTTATTATATCTCCTAAAAACTGCATTAAGTAAAACTTCGCAGATTAAAGTTTTTAAAAATTTTTAAGCGAAAAACTGTTTTAAATTTGTCATACTTTTAATGGCACTTTGATTATTTTTTTATTGGTTGATTAATGATTAACAAAAAATCATTACAAAAATTAATAATAATTGTTATATACTTTATTTTATGTGTCATTATCATCTTAACTGTTTTTGATCGCTACTAATTTAGATAACAAAGGCAAAAATGAAATCACTAAGTGGTCAGTGGCGTACGATCTCTCTAAAAGATGCTTGCATTACAGATCAAGCGACGTATTGTCCGTGCGATTTATTTGCTTAAAAGATATTCCCCTTGATGCTGCCTCTTCGATTGAATTAGAACATGACTACGGTAGCGATGAGCAAGACATGTCTTCGAAGTTGAAAGTTTTTGGTCGTGAAGAGGAGCTTTAAAGCAACGGAAAAAAAAAACTAAAACTTACGTCAATTTTACATTTTACTTTGTCTATTACTATATCCGTTTATTATGTTTTTTAAAAATACTTTTTTAATATTTTAGAACCACATGTTAAAATTTTAGGACTGTACGTTAAAATTTTAGGACTGTATGTTAAAATTATAGAACTCTGCATGCTCAAAATTGAAATCGATGGCACGTTGAAGAGAAATAATTCATAATAAGCGTCAACATTTTTCATTTGATTTTTCGTTATAGTTCACATATAAGGCGTTCCTATCCTTTCAAAATTTGGACCATAATTTTTTTGGCAACAAAGTTTTTAAAAAAAACCTTGAATTTATGAGATACATTTAAACTTTTTCTTTTTAATTTTAGTCCATTTTAAGCGCTTTTTTTTAGTGTAAAAATTTCATTTCATTGCGAAAATAATTAAAAATTTCATTTTATTAATCTGAAATGATTTGAAAACGGATGAGGACACCATGTTTATGGCACATCATGTTAAAGTTTCCAAATGGGGTCCACTAAATGAGCCACTGAGAAAATCTTGAAGGAATCTGATGTTTCAGAAGAATTTATTGTCATTATCAAAAGAAATGAATTCTGCTTTTTATTGACACTTTTCAATCATTTATTTTTCCTTAACTCAGAACTTCAAAATTATAAAATGAGGAAGATAAATAAGGGAGATAAACAACATGGCAGCAATATTCTACCTATATTTCTTACTCATACTTAGTGCCATATAATTCTCCCTTACAATTATGCTAATCTAACACTCATACAAAGAGCCTATTTTACATAAAATTAGAAGAATTTTACATAAAATTAGAAGAATTTTACATAAAATTAGAAGAATTTTACATAAAATTAGAAGAATTTTACATAAAATTAGAAGAATTTGTGTAAAAATGACAGTGAACTCGTTACATACAAAGTAAAAAAAAAAAAAATAAGTGTAAATTAACAAGCTTTTAAAGACTTAGCTGCGCGATTCGAAAAGAAATAAAGAAAAGCTTGCTGCTAGCGTTAAGTATCTTCTACGTAGATAAAAACGGGTTTAAAACGCTAAAAGAAATAAGAAAAAATCTTTGTGGGTGTGTTGTTATCAGAACCCTTATAATAGTACATCTTAGGGTAAAAAGTTAGTTTTTGGTTATTCTACGCCAAACGGCCCAATTACAGAAATCAGCCTGACTCGACCATCTCACGCTTTGACAAAAATATTGTCAGTATGCTGTAAAACGTGTAATGAAAATTGCCAAAGTTTCAGTTTGAAATGTCAACATTTATTTCAATTTTATACGACTTTTTTGTAAGGAATTCTTAAACTTCGATTTAATTCCGGAGCTAAAAATCACAATTCTGGATTCTATAATTTTCTCAATGAACAGTTAAAAATCTCAAAACGTAGTTTCTGAGTAAACAAAAGGTGCAGATTAAAAAAATTTACAAGTTTTATATCACGCCTATATCATTTCAGTCTAATGGTCTCCCGACCGGCGTTAAAATTTCGACACCGGAAAGTTTTGCTTTTTTTTAGAGCCATGTGTACAGAATCAAAAAACTTTTGGTTTAGTTATTTTGTCTAAGGGTTTTACATACCAACATAATAATATGAGACGAAAATTAGTTTTTTAATAAATGTCCATGGAAAGTTAATCTGAAATAAATATAAAATAAATATGGCTAAAAGTGCTAAAAAGAGAATTATCTTAAAATGAGATGTATGTGAGCCCATAAAACCGTATGAGGGCAGATTTTTTTTTTTTTTTTTTTGAAGTTGAATCATTGAATCATTGGAAAGAGCTTGTTTCACATTTCTAAGAACAATTTAAATCATAGAGAAATTTATTTAATGAAAGAAAAAAATCGGGTTTATGAGTGAAGGCCTTTGATATTTTGCAAACGTTATTTTTGTCAGCAAAATAACTGTTGCCATGCAGAGCTAATATTTGTAAGTATATTTTCAATGAATGAACAATTCTCTCTAAGTTAAATTTATAAGTTTTTAATCTAGAGATTTTAAGTTACATATGAATACCGAATTTAGAATAAGAATTACTCTAAATTCTCCCCGGATATTAAAATACTCCCTGTGATGAATTTTGAGGAACTGCAAACCATTTAGTACCATTTACCTGTCTTCAACAGCCAATCAATAATTGAAGACATAAGTGGATGAAGGCGTTATGTCGCAAAAATCAAAATTCCACTTTTTTACACAAATAAAGGTGTTAAGTAACGCTCTTTCACATGAACATAATAACACCGCACAAAAATGTGCTAAAATACGATTTTCACAGTGGATGAAGGAGTTATGTTACATATTAATTCACCCTTTATTCAACTTTAACTCCTGATATCTCAGTTCCATATTGGTGTAACATAACACCTTCATCCACTTATGTCTTCAATTAGATTTTAATGGCTTTAAATTTATATGATTTTTGTGTCAGGTTTTACATTGTGTTACCAATGATGAAGTTTGCAGTGTAAAATAATCAAGAAACTGGAAACACAGTTGCAGGTACCTTTGATAATCAAAAATTCGTACCAGTAAATAAAAATTAAGTGTGCGTTAGTCAATATGTAACAAATCTTATTGCATACATTTGCAGTGCACATTGGTGGATGGGTCAGATCATTATATTTCAACGAATTTTGAAAAAAAACTTTCTGGGGTACCATCTCTGATTTTCCTGATTTAAACATATCATAACCTACATTATGTAAATAGGTTAAATTTCAATTTCAGAGTTCCAAGTGCAGCGGCTTAGAAATTGCAGCCTTATAAACATTCTTGGATGGGCCCCTCGGTTCCTCGAATGGTAAAAATAGACAACTTTAGAAGCCTTATAACTTTTTTCTAACTTTCAACAAGTGACTCGTTTTTTCTAGACCTGTTTTCTGGAAATTTCTGTCTTAAAAATAGTGATTTTTGTTAACTTGTATCATATTAGAAAAAAACCTCCTCAACTTTGGAAAAATTCTGAAAAATGCTAAAAAATGAAAAAATGAAGTTAACCGTTGTATTTTTCTATTCATCAACAAGTCCTCACATGTTAGTTTTCTGATTAGCTGTCTGCAACAAATAGGCAAAATGTAAGCAGCTTGTTACATTATAGAAATCAAATATATCTAAAAATTGGGGGTGGGAGTTAAGGTTAGCTTTAGTCTAACTAAAATTAGTCGACTAACTTTTTAGTCTAGCTGAATTTAGTCGACTAACTTTTAGTCGAACTAAATTTAGTCGACTAACTTTTTAGCGTAACTAAAATTAGTCGACTAATTTTAATTACGCTAAAAAGTTAATCGACTAATTTTAGTTACGGTTTTTTTAGTTAAGTTAGTTACAACTTTTAGTTTTGGTCACAACACTATTAAAAATATATAGCCCACTCGACTAAAAGTCCCTTTTTCAGCCATTTGGGGATAGCTCGTAAATTTTTCTAACACTTTGGATTGATCTAATGTTAATAGCAAATAAGACCATTGGGCCTAACTATATAAAAATGTAAACATCATAAACTTGTAGTGTTCACAACAAAAATGGCAGCATTATTTAATAACCCTATTTTTCAATAATTAGGGTTGAATAGCGTTATTGAAACCAGAGCCCCTTCAACCAGCCTCCTGGCCGATGTAAGGGATGTAACCAACTATTTGTAGTTGGTTTTACAAAATTTTATTTAGTTGCTATAAAAACCATTTCCAGCCCAGCGTTGTTATTTATGTCAAAAACAAAGTTATCTTTTTGTCAAAATTCTTGTAAACTCCCTTAATAATGACAATACATACAATAATGTGGTTGATAATTTAAAACAAGTTTATATGATAACTCTTTTTACTTTTTTTTATTAAGATAGGAGTAAAACCCTTTGGTGTTTTTGAGCTCAGGCTAATGAAATGTGGTAATAATGTCACTAACTGGATGCAAATGCATCTCAGTGACACCTTTAAGATCAGTTATCTTTCCAGAGAAAAATTCACCAAAATAATTCTTTATTACTCAATGATTAATATTGATTTCAGTGTTCATTGGATTTCGTTTATTAATGCCACTATCTTCCAGTATGTGAAAAATGTCAAATGTACTCCTCATTGATGTTACGTAAGCTATTACAGCATCATTCAGGTGAGAAATAATGATATGAGCAAGTTCCTTGATAGCAAGAACGTTTTCAAATCATTTGGCAAGTGCTTCATGTGTAATAACAGCTGTTTTAGTTTCAGAAATGTAGAGAAGTCTGAAAAAAAATTAACATAAATCAAAACTCTTTTTCAAAAAGCGTATTTAGTACGCTCCTGTTTAAACAAATCCTTTTCTATACAATTTTCTTTAAAAAAAAAAGTATAGCAAAACTCTTTTCACTGTACCACTAATTCCATCACTTGTCCTTTTTCCATGTGTAGTTCCAAAAAAATGCTAATCTGCTTTTGGTTCAAAGGATTTTTCATGAAAACACAGGTTTTTCAAATTAAACCAAAAATCCAATAAGAAAAAGCATTGCTATTCAGTTAATGATTATTAATTTTGACTCAAATTTGAAAAGCATCATCTCAAGCGCTGAAAATAATTTCGGTTAGAATTGGTAATTGTTAATCAAAATTTTTAAAAAATATTGTGGTATAAAATTTAACTTACCTACTTTTATAATGAACTTCATCTTGTATAATAAATGAAAGATTTTCAGCAAAATCCATTTGCATAGTACAGTTCCTTTGGCTTCAAGTTTTCTTTTATCTACTCTAAAAAGCATATCTAGGATTTGCTGACATGATGATGTTTTGTAAGTTTATATAACTTGTCTCTTAACTCTTCTAGAAACTCATCAGGACTTTTAACTATTGTTTCTAAGGAGCACCTATCAGTCTTCAATCATTCAATCATACAAGTTATTTCATTTGCTGAATCCCCCACCAGTTTTTTTAATTTTTTTCAATTCTCTCTTTTCCAAGACACTTCTCACACTCATGAAATATAATTGTTTTATTTTCTATTTAACATATAGCTAAGGCCATCAGATTTTTTGATTTTAATTCATTTAATGTTTTTACCATAAAATTTTGATTTTGATTGTCAATACAACGCAGACTGTGTGTGTACCAGATTTTCTAGCAACAATACAATATAGTGGCCTTAAAAGAGCAAATGATTTCAGTCCCACCTTAACTATTCCATTGAATTTTGATTCTTCTAACCATTTCTGGTAGATTTCTGAAAGATTACGTAGTATGAGTTGCTTCTGAATGCGTTGTCTACCATCAACTGCCTTTATAATAAAATAATCCTTTGCTCTTGGCAATAACCTGCTGCTACTATCACCCTCATAAAAGTTGACAATTTGATTTAAAACTTCATTAGTCGATTTTTTTAGAATTTCTTATACTTGTTGATCTCTCACCAAAGATTCCTTTGATTCCCCACAAAGCTCTAGCTTGCTCCACCATATATTGGTAAAGCAATTGTTGTTTTAAATTCATTTATTGTTTCCTGAATACCCCTGATGGACTGGAACTGAAGTGAACAATTTTTGTTGTTGTTGTGAACTATTGATCTGATTATGAAACTTCTGTTTAAGCTGTTTTACAAAAAAATCTAAAGAGGAACTTTTGAGCATAATAATTTGTAGCTCACCTTGTTCAGATGCATTCAATGATTCATTTAGCAATTTAACTTTTTTATTTTATTTTATTGTCTATTTGTAGCATAGCCATGCTGGATGATCTTTTACTAAGAGACACACCAAATTGAATAAAACAAGGATTTGTAGTATCAATTTGTATAACAGAGTTATCATATGATATGTAATCTGGGTCATGTCTCTTGTCAACTTCTTCAACACCCTTAATTTTTCTAACACAACCAAACATATTTCTTCCCCCAGAATTAAATTAGAGTTCAGTTGATTATGCTCCAGAGTGACAGTCGTCAGGTTTCCTTTAACAATCTTTGATTTATTACAAAATTTATTTGAACAAAACATCAAATCAATATTATAATAGCTTGATAAGTCTTGTTCTAATTCATCTTGTCAGTAATGCGTAAATCCACTGTCCTACTTTTCCCTGAATTATTAGCAATTGAATCAACTATAAAAAATTAATATAATAAATAAATTTAATAAATAAATGTAACGAATAAAGATTAAATTGCAATTTTAAGATTAAAGTTATTTTTGAGTATCACATTTGAACAGTAATGCAGGACTCTACATAGCTACAACTCCTAAATAAATAATATTTACAAAGTAATATTTACACGGAAGCAGGTAGTTTTCCCGGGTTTCCGTAATTTGCATTAAAAACAAAAAATCGTTTGTAGATTTTTAATAATATTATTTGATTTGTTTTACCTTTGTAGTTGTTTATTTAAAACTTGATATTTTTACAATAGCAAGGTACCAATATATTTTTAGAACCATATTGCCATTCACAATGTCTTTAAATACAGGGTAGGTAGCTTTTTTTGTGGCGCGATCAGTGTAATTCCATTTTAAAATTATTTTACTCAATTTTGCTGCATTAAATATCATTTTAAAAATGTAAAAAGACAAGTTATCTTACATCGTCCATTATTTTTACTACTTTTTAGTAAGCTTGCTGGTAAAACTGCATACATTACTGGTGCCAGTAGAGGTATTGGTAAAGCTATTGCTTTAAAACTTGCCAAAGATGGTGCAAATATTGTCATTGCTGCAAAAACAGCTGTTGCACATCCACAACTTCCTGGAACTATTTATACGGCTGCTGAAGAGAGTAAGTTTCAAAGTTTTTTAAAAATTGCACTCTGAGCTTTTAATTTAAAAGATTTTTTTATATACATTCTAGATAATCAACAATTTGCATAGCACTTTTTTTTTTTTTTTTTTTATCTAATTTAAAAAAAAAACAAATCTTTGAGGAGATCTCCTCAACTTTTTGTTGCAATGTTTCAATAATATGGTAATTAAAATGATTCACATTTATACAACATGTTTATTTTACAGCTCACTTATCAGTTTAATAAATAGTAAAGGGAAAATTATGTTATACTTAATATACTAATAGTAGTTTCCCTTTGTAGCCAAATGTAAAATGTTCATTTTGTATACAAATATTTAAATGAAAACTAAGTTAAGACTTGGATGTCCTCAACTTAATGGAAGTTTTAGAAGCTCAATACAAAAATTAAAAGTCACAGAGAATTTGAAATAAGCTATAAGTGAACTTATGGCTTGAAAAATAAGAGCAAAGAAGTTTTATTAAACTGTTAGTAGAAGTTATTTCAATAACTTCTTCTAACAACTTAATAAAACTATTTTGAAATTAAAATTTTAATGTAATTTGAAACAAAGATTTAAATGCAATTGAGCTGCACTTTTTACAATGCAGTTATTCATTCCTTCCATCTAATAGTGATTTTGAGAGAACAAATCTACGGTTAAAAAAGAAGATCTAGTGTATTAACCAGAGCAATATATCTTTACAGAATAGTCAAGCTAGCGAAATAAATTCAAAGTCAATGAAAGTCAAAATATCTCATCCAAAGATGCATGGCCTGAAAACTTAATCTTTTTTTTCTCACCTATAAGTTTGGGCATGTCAGTACCAAAAAATGAAAAGGTTTCATATAAGCCACAATCTTTTACATATGTTGAGTATGAAAATGGTTATGGTTGAAATAAAACTGTAAAAACCAGGAATTGTATAAACTTTACTGCACAAATTTCCATTATTTAAACCAAAAAAAGAACGTAAAACTTTATCTGGAAATATTCATATAAAACTCTAATTAATGTTAAAAAAACTAGCAATAAAACTCATTGTAATTAGTTTTTAGTTGTTAAAATTAATTTTGTTTTTCCCTTTCCTAATTATAGGAGTATGTGTCAAGGTATGCAGTACTTCATGAAGACCTATTATTACATAAACTAATCTAAATATTGAAATAACCTTTTTAAATTTTAATTACTGTTGTAAAAAATAAAAATTTTGTGTAAAAAACAGATAAATCTATTACAGTGAAATCAAATATCAGATCAGTAAATATACACTAAAAGGGTTTTTTTATAACTTTTGAGTGTTTACATGAGTGATTTTGTTAATTATTCTTTAGTTTGAAAGAAAAGAAATTCTATTCTTTAAAAAAAAAAGATTATGATAAAAGTTTTTTATACAAACAATAGGGTCAAATGAAATTTGCTGGGGTAGTGTTTATCAATGAGATAAGCAAATCTTGAAAATTTCAGCTCAGCATCTTTCATTGTTTTTCAGAAAATATCAATTTAAAAATGTGTCGAATTGTGAAATATCTCTTCCTTAGAGGAAAAGTGTTTTTTCTTTATTTTTTAAGATAAATAACTTTTGAATAAATTGTTTACATTCCTAGTTAAAAATGTAATCTAGCAAGTACTCTGTGCATATTTTTACATAAGTGAAAAGTGGAAAATCTGACTTTTCACATTTTTCTATAATTCTGGAAACAAATACTGCAATTGTAGCTCTATCAATATTTTACTCAAATGTAATGTTTAGTAAAATGCAAACTACAATTACAAATCACTGTATACTCTTGAAACAAACTTGCTTCTGCTCAAGCTTGAACAAATTTTTAAGTCTTTCCAATAGTCTCATAATATTGAGCAATATGCTATGAAAAATGCTTCTTGAGATTTGTTTGAATAAAATAGCATTAAGTTTTTTTTTTTTTAATATTGTTCATCATCTATCTGTCCTCTTTACACGGACATTAGCTGTATTGGGTAATACCTACCATATGCGACCACAAATTTTGTAAAAAATTCTTTTTTTGACCAAAGTTAATGTAGAGTGAAAACTTGAAGCCAAACAAAAAAATTTATTTAATAAAAAGTGTTAAGAATTGCATTTATTACATTTTTATTCAATATGTCCTCCCTCAGCATCAATCACAGCTTCAAGTTGACTCCTGAACATGGAACAGGTTGTCTAGATATAGTCTTTGGGCATCTTGTCCCACTTCTTCTTAATAGCAGCCTTCAGGGAGTTGACACTGTTGTGGGGACATTGATAAGTCCTTGGCTCTACATACGCCCATATTGAATAATTAGGAGGTGAAAAATCTGGAGATACAGGAGGCTACAACTCTTTTGACCAGTGTTTTAACAGGTTCCCCTAGAGCCACCTTTAGGTCATCTGGGATATAAGTGGAGATGCTCCATCCTCTTGACTTTGCCTTCAGATCCTTCCTGGCTACATTTCTGGTGGTGTGCTCACTGACAGATAGCTCTTTAACCAATTTCCTCATTGACCATACTGGATTCCGAGAAATTCAACCCTTGACTGCCTTGATCAAACTGACCTCTTCTGGTGTATATTTTAAAATGCTACATTAAAAAGCACTAGTGAAAGTTAATATGGCAGTGAAAGCTGTTGAAAGGTTTGACAATTCAAAAATGAGGAGGTAAATATAAAAAGTTTGGTTCCCACAATCAAATATGTGATGCAATTGGTGTGATGAATAGAAGAAAAGAGTACAGCTAGATTTTAAAAAAAAAAGAGATGAAAATGTCAAAAAACATCACACAATAAAGTCTGAATGTACGTACACATTTGTTGTGAATTTAAGCTTGCGTAAATAAATCTGTGTTATTTCTAATATAGGATGTAGTCATTAGATTCAAAAGCATAAATTTATCACAATAGTATAACTTTTCATAATTTCTGGGTAAATTGCAGCATTATTTCAGAAATATACTTTTGAAATTTGAACCCGCACACATCCATACATACATACATTTATAAATATCCTTAAAAAAACTTGTTTAACAGTTTTTAAGAAAGCTTTTTTATCAGTTAGAGCAGTTGGTGGCAAGTGTTTGCCCTGTATTGTTGATATTCGTGATGAGCAAGCTGTGTTGGACTCTGTTTCTAAAGCTGTGAAGGAGTTTGGTGGGATTGACATTCTAATCAACAATGCATCAGCGATAAGTTTAACTGGTACATTAGCAACCCCTATGAAAAAGTAAGAAAAATATTTTTATTTCATTTTTTTGTATGTAAAAATTCTTGATAAAAATTATGAAAATCTATTGAAGCATCTTTATTTCAGTTCTTAATACAGCTTTTGTTTAGATACGATTTGATGAACTCTATAAATGCTCGTGGAACATATCTTTGGTAAGGAAAATGTTTTCCTAACTTTTAGACTCACTTTTTTTTAAATTATAACCATAAAATAATATTTTTATTTTTCTAATTTAAAAACAATTAATTTTATTTTTATAATTTTTTAAAATTATAAACATAAAATTAATTGTAACAGCAGTCTAAAAGTTCAATTAATATCAATGTTCTATTATTAAACATATTATAAATTTATATAAATAATATTTGAACTCTAATATTTTATACCTAACCATAAAGCAAACATCTTTTTAATGTTCTTACAGATTTGTATCCATAGAATGTAGTTCATGTATTAACATTTATTTGTATACATATATTATGCATTAACATCAGTATTTATGTATGCATATATGCATTAACATCAGTATTTATGTATGCATATATGCATTAACATCAGTATTTATGTATGCATATATGCATTAACATCAGTATTTATGTATGCATATATGCATTAACATCAGTATTTATGTATGCATATATGCATTAACATCAGTATTTATGTATGCATATATGCATTAACATCAGTATTTATGTATGCATATATGCATTAACATCAGTATTTATGTATGCATATATGCATTAACATCAGTATTTATGTATGCATATATGCATTAACATCAGTATTTATGTATGCATATATGCATTAACATCAGTATTTATGTATGCATATATGCATTAACATCAGTATTTATGTATGCATATATGCATTAACATCAGTATTTATGTATGCATATATGCATTAATATCAGTATTTATGTATGCATATATGCATTAATATCAGTATTTATGTATGCATATATGCATTAACATCAGTATTACCATCAGTATGTATATAAACAATTTTACTTTATTTAGTTCTCAAGCCTGTTTACCATACTTGAAGCAAAGCAAGAATCCACACATCTTAAATATTAGCCCTCCTTTAAATATGAAGCCTGTCTGGTTTATGAATCATACAGGTAGGTGTTGACACTTTGACCACTTTTTAGGTGTTTGTGCTGAATTAAAATGAAATGCTTTTTTTTAGCTTACACAATAGCTAAGTATGGAATGTCAATGTGCGTGTTAGGAATGGCAGAAGAGTTTAAAGGAGATCGTGTGGCAGTTAATGCATTATGGCCGAGAACAGGTATTTTTCATGAAGCTCTAAAACTGCTTAGTAGATGTGAATGAACAGAAAGCATCGTTAAGCATATGACATTTTTAACTTTCAAATGGGTGTTTCTTTGAAGATTCCCTTTTTGTGGAATGAAGTTTTTAATTATGTTATATTATGTAATTATATATTGTAAGTTTGTCATTATATTTCCTTTGTTTCCTGCCATAATCTATTTTAATCTTTTCTAATCTGTATCAGTTACATCAATTTTTGCTATAGCAATATTTTTTTTGTTTGATAAAAGATTCTATTTCAACTACTAGTAAAAATTAAATTCTGCACTTGAAAAAACTAAATTTTTTACTGTTCTTTTACAGCTATTGCCACAGCCGCTGTTAACATGTTGGGTGGAGAGGCCCTCATGAAATCAAGTCGCAAACCTGAGATAATGGCTGATGCTGCTTATGTCATATTAACAAAGCATAGTGGATCGTACACAGGAAATTTTGCTATTGATGATGAAGTTTTAAAAGAAGTTGGAATAAGTGAGCAAGAGTTAGAAAAGTATTCTTTTGTACCAGGTGACTGTTTTTTTTATTGATTGGATTTTGTACATTTTCTCAGAGTTTAGATAAAAATTTAAAAAAAAGGCAAAAAAACTAATAAAAGTTTCTTAAACAGGCAACAAGCTTGCACCAGATTATTTTATTGATGGAGCAGAGAACTCTTTCATCCCTAAAAAGAAAACAACTAGCAGTAGCAGTAGCAGTAGTGGCTCGTCAATAAGTACTAAAACTTTATTCAATAAAATGCGAGCTCAAATTAATCAAACTTTAGTAGACAATGTAAAAGCTGTTTTTAAATTTGAGCTGGATGGTCAAGAACCTGGCACTTGGATTGTTGATTTAAAAAATGGTTCAGGTAAGTTGTTTTGTTTTTAAAAAAATTTCAAATGATGTCTTCCATTGTTTAATAAAGATAATGAAATAAAGTTATTTCTCTCCTTAATAAATTTGAATTAAAGCCAAAAGGGCCCAAGTCAAATTATTGTCTTATTATAGTATTAATGAAATCATTATTATATTAAAAAATTACTTAGAGTAAACAGTTTTCAAGAAAATTTTAAAGCAAACAGGAAAAATTTTAAAGCAAACAGGCTTTACCACTAATGTCAATGATTGTATTATTAAATTTATATTATTATAAATCTATATAAATCTTAACATAATTATATTTTTATACCATACTGCATAAAGGATAAGATATGAAATAATATATATGAATCTAATATAATCTTATCCTTTTTGCAGTATGCTATCATTCATTTATTTATCATTCATTTATTTCACAATTTAAAAAAAAAAAATTAACTTCCTAAATTGTCTTTCACACGATCACAAAAATAAAAAAACAACAAAGAAGTTTAAAAATTTACACATCAAAAGCGGTATCAGGAAAAAAGCTGATACAATTATAAAATGGTAGTAAAGCATATATAATTACTGTATACCTATACTTTAGAATCAAACTAAAATCAATGCATTTGACATTTTATGTGTAAAGACCAACTTTAAAGTTCTCTTTACATTATTTTTAAAAATGATTAAAAGTAAGTTAATAAAGTAATTATATTAATTTTTTAATTTCCACAAAGGAATTAACTAATTAATTAATTAATTAGTTAATTCCCTTGTGGAATTTTATATTCAGATTGAGACAATAAAGTTGGAACAGATTTCCAAAGAATTCAGAATAGCAAATGTTTGCTTTGTTATGGACTAAATTTCGGTGCCTAAATTTAAATTTCAGATTGAGACAATAAAGTAGGAACAGATTTCCAAAGAATTCAGAATAGCAAAGGTTAGCTTTGTTATGGACTAAATTCACTACCAGACATTTTTTCACTTTTTACTTTATACAAGAGGTTTGAAACAAAAATAATGTTCTTTGGATGGCCCTGAAGACCAAATACATAGCCAAACTTGTCAGGGTCGAACCATTTTTTGGTAAACTAGAGGTACCGGTTTTCCCATTTTTGTAATAAAACTAAGCGATGTTGTTAAGGTATATGAGTGTATAATTGACAAAAGACAAACTAAACAGGATTGTAAGTCAGCCAGCAGAAGTCAGCCATCATTCTCTCATCGGCGCGCCCCTGGTAGCTATGCTCAATAGTTGAAATCGTTTAGTGGAAACGTTCTCCATGCTCGTCTGTAATGTTTCTCTCAAAATGCTTGGGAAAAAAGTCCAAATGGCTATGCAAAAAGTAAATCTTTGGGGACATGTGCACATTCATTTCTTTGAAGGCTGATAACAGTTCTGAGATGATGTCTTTATAGCCGTCCAACCGGTGCTTGCTTGAATAAATGAGTGCAAAGAAGAAATTCTTTGATAGAATACAAGTATTATGTACTTAATTCCTAAAACTTTCAGATAATTACCCAGAAAGTTCTCCACACAGTCTTTCAAAGCCTTCCATGCTCTGAGCTCAATCGGGGACAAGGAATCAGTAAACTGTTGGCTTTTCAAAAGTTTTTGAGTGTCTGGTCCAACGAATACTCCTTCCTTAACTTTTGCAAGTGACAGTTTTGGAAAGGTTTCCTTCATGATTTTCATCGGTTCGCCGTCAGAGTGCAATGCCTTAACAAAGTCCTTAAACAGGCCAAGCTTTATGTGCAATTGATGTATAATAACTTTGTCAGACTAAAAAAGTGGTTCATAGCGAATATTGTGAACACCAAGGGTCGCATTGCCCCGTGCTGGCCACTCATTCCTGATGTAATGCTCATGTTTAGCGCGGCTATCCCACAAACATATGAAGCATGTGTATTTCACGTAACCTCCTTGCATACCTGTCAGCAGACCTACAACTTTCAGATCCGAGCAAACTCTCCACTGAAATGTGTCATAACGAACAAGCTGCAAAATAGATTTCATAGTTTCATAAGATTCTTTTGCTGTAATTGAGTAAGCAATCGGGATGGCTGGATATGCGTTCTCATTATGCAAAAGGACCGCCTTTACACCTCTTGTGCTGCCATCGATGAACAACCACCAGTCATTCTACACTTGTGTATAGATAACCATCTTCATCAACAAACCAGGAATATCACAACAAAATACAAAGTTGTTGTCTTCACTTCTCTTAAAAAATGGCACGTAAGCTGCGTCTCTTGTCTTGTAAACAGACGTTCACGTTTCCTTAGCAAGGGCACCGAATTCTCTTAGCATTGAACCAGCCACATACGCAACCTGTTTGGACAGGCCAAGTCACCTAACAAACTAGTCCAGCTGTCTCTGGCTGATAGTCTTCGACTCGTCGTTAGGCAACCAATCATCATCATCTTCATCGCTCTTCTTCATGTTCGGCGCATCATCATCATCATTCAAAACAACATCGAGAAGATCAGAAGAAAACACAAGAGGCTCTTCTCCCTCATCATATGCTCTCGGTCTTATTGTTGATGGTAAGTCAGGGTAAATTATGCTGTTAGCTGTCCTTCTGGTAAATTGTGCCGTGTGTGTCAAACAAAAATAGCAATCAGTTAGATGATCTTTTTGGTCGCGCCACGACATAGGTGTGGAAAAAGGCATTCTCTTCAATTTACCCTTAGACCACAGGGACAGGTTAGACAGACACTTAACACAGATCTTATGGGGGGCGAAAACCTTATCCTCATCCCCTAGTTTCATCTTGAAATCAGCATAATACAGGTTCATTACAACAGTTGGAATTATCACCATTTTCACAAATTTATTCTTCAGCTCAAGTAATAATAATGTTATGTGATAATACATGATAATTAGTTTAATATCAAGTTAAATAAATGTATTTGTCCTATACATTCGAGTAAAAGCATCATAGAAATTATAACCATCGACTTGTCTTAGTGTAAAGTATATGAAAAATGGAGAAATAAAAATTTCCATTTTACAAAAAAATGTTTCGACCTAGACTATCAAAGTTATACTTTTTCTTTCATCATTCATTAAATACTAAATGTTTTCGTTACAGTTTTCTCTTGCATAAAAATGTCTGGTAGTGATTTCGGTGCCTAAATTTAAATTTCAGATTGAAGCAATAAATAGGAACAGAGTTCCAGAGAATTCAGAATAGCAAAGGTTTGCTTTGTTATGGACTAGATTTCGGTGCCTAAATTTGATTACAACTTTTTTTATAAAGTTGAATATAAATTAATAACTTAGTTATATTAGATTTACATTAGGTTTATATTACACTTAACCGCAAAACTAACGCACCACATACATTTCGATTTATTTCAATTGTCGTCAATATTATCATATATTATTTGACAAACATGTTAAGAATAGACCACATGAACACAATTATTTCGATGACAATAATAAAATTGACTTTGAGGATGGTGAAAAAATAAACTAAAGCCAAAAATATGGTTCGTTTAACAAAATAAAGTAAAATGATTATTATTGTTATGCACATAGCAGCCAAGAGAAATTTCGGGCCCTGGGGAAGTTTTCTTAAGGGGCCCTCATTATGATCAATTATATACCCAGGACCAAAAGAAGCATGCTCTGGGCATTCAAAGTTAAAAATAAAAGTTAATTAAATCTTTTAAAAGTCAAAACTAATTAAATCTTTTGAAATTTTTTTTTAAAAATTTGTTTGTACACACACGGGGCCCCGGGAATCTTCCCCGTCCACCCCCACCCCCCCTCTCGGCGGCCAAGGTTATGCACACGAATACAGCTTCAATTGAAACATTCTTGACTTATCAATAACTAGTGTTACCACTTCTTAATGTTATTACAACCTGACAGCGCCGTGGCATACTTTCAATTAGAGATCTAATCGTTTGTTGAGGGATCCCACACGCGGATAAGACTTTATCGCAGCTCGTCTAGGCTGTTAGGTGGTGGATGTTGGCTTCTAACACGGCGTCCCATAATGCCCCAAAGATGCTCTATTGGGTTCATATCAAGACTGCCCACTCCAAAACTCGAATATTAATATTAAGTATTCAGTAACAATATGTCCCGTATGTGGTCTAGCCTTTCCTGCATAAGAAGGAATCCATCTCCAATTTACGATGCAAAAGGTACCACAAAATGTCCGTTATGTGTCGTTAAAAAGTCAGACGTCCTCCATCAAAAATAAAAAGCTCTATGCGAGCTGTTAAAGATATTCCGCCCCATACTATCAATGAGCCGCCTCCATATAAAGTGGTTTCTCGAATGTTACAAGCGGAATATCTTTGATTTGGTCTTCTGTACACTCTTGGGCGGCGATCACAACTTACAAGGCAAAACTTTGACTCACCTGTAAGTAAAACCTGTCCCCAATCATGTATTTCCCAATTCATATCCCCCCTTGTAAATGCCAGTCTGTTTCTTTGGTGGTCTACAGACAGTCTGGAACCAGTAGCTGCTGCCCGAGGTCGTAAATTTAAACCACGAAATCTTCTTCTTATGGTATCTTGACTAACAGCAGTTCCATGAACCTCAGCAAGTTGTAGTTGTAGACTTCGTGTAGTAGTGATCTGTTCTCTCAGTGTTCGAAGCATTAAAAAATGCTGCATTGGAAACAGATATGTTGCTCAAATGACAGTTATCTTTTCTACTGGTAAAACAATTTAAAACCAATGCATACTTTTCTTTTAGAAGTAAATGGTATTAGAATTTATCTAATCATCATATGATATTGAAGTAAGATTTTTTTTCAGACGGTTCAACTTCTTAAGACAAAGTCCTTTAAAAAAGCCCTTAAAATAAAGTTTCATTTAAGAGATTCAAACAGAATCTAGTTGCACGAAAAGTTGCGTGCAAAACCCACAGTTTTTTTAATCTTCGTTGAAAATAGTGGGATATCCAGGTTGCCTTCTTTTAGGCTTAAAGCGAACATCTCGGAACTCCAAAGATTTTACAAGCTGCTCGCTATGAAACTCGGCCTACATCCAGTGCAATATAAAAACTATGAACTTCTTTGAGATCACTTTAAACCTCAATGACAATTCTTTCCAACTTTCTAGTAAACCTGAAGATGTCCTATGTTATGTTCATGTTGATGATCACCTCCAAAGCATATAAAGCAAATTTCACACTCAAGTTACGAATGTCGGCCACTCCAACCACTCCTGCATTAAACTGATCTGGTTACGGCCAAGCTCTTTTCTAAATTCCTTATTTTCACTTGATTATCAGCAAGAATCGTAAGCGGAAAATACTTTGGTTCAATCCCCCTACCAATAAAAATGTTACTGAAAACATAGTCGACCGTTATCATCCCGTTCACTGCAAGTTTCACAAAATATTAAACAGGAGCTCTGTAAAAGTGAACTTAAAAAATATTTATGTTAAACATAGAAAAACTACAGAAAAGCGCAAGAAATTTGAAACTGCATCGATAAAATAAGTTGTCCATAACATCAACAACGCTTTTAAAAAAAACATCAAACGTTAACTATTATGTCATTAGTGAAGCAATTTCTAAGTTTCGCCGACCACATAAAATTGACAAAGCTAAACGTCAGAACTACATTCCTTAATGGTCCGTCAATTTCGATTGTCCACTCACTTCATGTAAAGAGAGAGTTTGTGAAAGTTTGAAGTTTATTTTTAGTGGATGTTAAATATACAACTACACTTTACATCAATTTAGGTTTTATAAAAAAACTTTGTAAAAGGCAAAAATTATGATGGAACGGGATTCCAATATCTTTGTTACATTTTTAAAGAGCTTATGAGAGAATCTCAACTACTAAGACGCAGGTTGGAGTACAATAGAAGAAAATAAAACAAAATCTTTTAGGAAAACATAAAGATGCTGACTTCAAAAAAAAAAAAAAAAAAAAATGCAGAAGAAATATCATTGGAATGTAATTCTCTTGATTGTTAATGCGCTTCTTGCATTCGAATTTCGAATTTTTTTCAGTAAAAAATTTGGAGACAAAGGATGAAATGACCAGCGATTTCATCAACAATAGAAAGACGTCATATAGGAAAATAACTCATGTTGGGTTGGTCTGCTACAAATTTTTCTATGAAAATCAAAACAAAAAAAATAATTTTTTTTATAACCCGATGTGCTGACAAAATACTGAGCACAAATTTGAAATAGTTGTAAAAAGTATTGATTACTTAAAACCAATACGGTTTTTATTTATTGAAGTTTGTTAAAAATGCTAAATTTGTTTTTAATCTTTTTAAAAGGTTCGATTATCGAAAATCCATCTGACACAGCCAACGCAACCTGCACTTTGATTCTGTCGAGTGAAGATTTTTCAAAAATGGTGAATGGTGAACTTAATTCAATGCAAGCATTTATGGACGGTAAATTGAAAATCAAAGGAAATATGGCTGAAGCATTAAAATTAGAAAAACTTATGAAGTCTATAAATAAATCTAAATTATAAGCGTAGCATTAAATTTTTCATGCATTAGTGTAATATTTTCTGTTTGTATTTGCATTTACAATGAAGATACTGTTATTACGTCATGTGTCATTAGTAATCGGTTCCCATCAAATACTTAACATTTTTTTTTTTTTTTATTACTAAATTTATAATTTTTCTCATGTAACCGGGACAATCAGTGCGCCCCAGAATTTTGAGGAATTCTAGCCACATCTGTCCTGAATTCTTTATCATGTTTAACTATTATGTTTAAAATTTGTGTTTTGGGCTCGTAAAGTTATTGAATATTTAGTTTACTACCTTAAGTCACATGGTTTTTATAAGTGAAATTTATAAAGGCTGTAATCCTCTTACAAACAAAAAGAATAACTTCATTTTTTGTTTGAATAACTTTACAGTGAACCCGGAAAGAGAAAAAAAACTAACGCTAGGAATGACTACCATGCGAATATTCTTATTGAAAAACTCCATTTTTTTATAATAATGGGATTTTCCTCTAGCATGTGCTATTTCATTGAGTGTCTTCACGCAACAAAGTTTGACAATAAAAAGTTCTTATTGCCACATTGTCGTATTTCATTGAGCATCTCCACACCACAAAATTTGACAATAAAAATTTTTATTGCCACATTGCCGCATTTACGTCTAAACAATAATGCAAGTTCCAACTTGTCATTATAGGAACTACTACTAAAAGTAAAAAGTTAGAAACACGCTTTAAAATGCACTTAAAAGAAAAATATCATGGAGTGTGCTATTTCTATAATCACTACTGTATATGAACTGAAAGATAATTCTTCATTTAGATTAGTTAAACACTGATAATAATTTATATTGTTCACTGCTGTGTTTGAGATCTTTGTGAAAAAAAAAAACTGGATTTGCAGTGTATTTTTTCTGCCTTTTTGTGATAAAATAACGTGAAAAAATTTCAAACAAATTAAAGCATTTATTTTGATTTTCTTTTGAAGAAAATATCGTCACAACCAAAGTCACAGCACTTTATATCTGATTTAAGCTCCACCTCAGCTGGACATTCAAATGCTTTTAAATACTTCGCATAAAGACAATTAGCAACTTTTATTCGGTTTCTCCAGTCTAGATACTTGCATTTTGCAATATAATGATCTGGATTGCATTTCTCGTAAATATCTACATAGTTACTTCCATCGCAGAGTGAAAACTTTTCAACTAACACCGCCGGGCCTCTTTTTATGACAAACGGATGAGAAAATACATCTGAAATATTAGAAATATACATCGTTAAATAAGTATATAAACTATATTTTTAGGGTAACTTATTATAATATGCTCCTTGGGGTAATACTGCTCTTCAGGTAATAAAACTTTTAGGGGAGATGACATGGCTCAAATACTTTTGTTGTGTCTCTGCTGTTATTTTCAGGTCATTAAAAATGCTCTTGACATTCCATTTTAATTTGGTATGAGATTGACAGTGTGATATTGCTTGGCACATATAGTGCTATTTATATAATTCATATAGCGTTATTTTATATGTTTTATATAATACATTTTACACAGCATATTGCAAATTTATAAAGTGCCTAGCTAAAACGTTATATAAATTTTCTCTTGTTTTACCTAGTAAGCATAAGTATTCTATAAAGATTTTAATTGTTGATCAAGTTTTCAATTTAGTATAAAATTGTGTGTGTGTGTGTGTGTGTGTGTGTGTGTGTGTGTGTGTGTGTGTGTGTGTGCATGTGTGTGTCTATATATATATATATATATATATATATATATATATATATATATATATATATATATATATATATATATATATATATATATATATATATATATATATATATATATATATATAGACACACACACACTCTCACACACGCATAGCTAAATAGTTAAAACAAAAAAGTTAAAAGCCAAATAACTTTCATTTGTTATATTGAGACCGAAGCGCCATATCATAATTCAGAGAATATGGTTACTTAAGTGAGTGAGCCTTTAATAGTGTAAACGAAAAAAAAAAAGCGTAACTGTACTGAGGCATCTAACAGACTCTGTTTTGATGGTTCTATCACTTTTAACTGTCAGTTACAGCAGGAGTGCCACTTGATCAGACCGATGTGGCTTCGGGGTCCATTATAACTTAAGTTACCCAACATAATTTATAGATATGTTATATTCTTTGTAAATTGCTGACTATAAATTTAAGTAAAATTAAACTGCCTTAAGAAAATTTCGATTTTACCTCCGATGGCATAATATACCATAATGGAAAAAAGCCAGACTTTGAGTTGACTCTAAAATTCAGAAATAGAAGTTGTTCAAGACATTACAAATTTTTCTTGGTAATTGCAAAATATAAATGCATACCATTTTTATTCTTAACAAACTTGATCTCTGGAGTGAAATCTTTTTAATAACCAACAGCAAGAGATCGAGTGATATTTTTGATCTTAAATATTTTAAAAATCTTCTCAAGGATATATTTTTTTTACAATACTGTTTTAAGCTACTATAAAACTTTGCACCAACCTGTTAATGACTTAAATGAAAATTACCGCAACAGGTGTAAAATGGCGGAAAGCTAAGAATTATTTGAATTTTTATTGTCGCAAACGAATTCTCTTGTTGCCTTCAAAGTAAACGATGAATATTAGCAATTCCATCGTTCCCAGGATATTAATAATAAATATATTTTTGTCTGTGTGCTATTTTTCTGCCAGAAATATTTTTCCTTTCTCTTCAAAAGCTCATACTCCTCTGAACGTCTCATTAAATTTTTAATAATTTAAGACATAAAAGGTGTGTAGAATTAAAAATGTAGCTCTCCTCATTCTTTTAAAATACATAAAAATAGTTTAATGTAACTTGGACTTTACAAATCAAATATAGATTTTATAACTAAGCACGAGTGAAAGCCGTTAGGAAATCATCGACGAATGAAAAATAAATTTAGTTAGATACAAATATCTTTATGTCTTTCCTGCTTTAAACATACACTGAGCCTTGCTGAAAATAACACAAACAAAAATACAAAATTAAAATTTTAGTAATAAAGTAAAATTATTATGAATGGTAATCATGCACGACACGTGACAAGCAAAGTGATAATGCACAAATCAGAAGCATACAAACACGAGAAAGATAATAACACCACGATAAGTTACATAAAGTTACGACATCACATTTCTAAAAGAACTAAAAATTACCAAGCAACTGAAAAATAATAAATTCACAGAATAAAACGCTCACAGGAAAAAACGTTTGAAGCAAATGCAAAAACCATGTTAAAAGCTATTTTTTCGGACGAAAGGGAGGACTTTTTAAATCGTATTCAAATGAAATTGGTATTAAAAAAGGAACTGAGATATAAATAATGAAAATAAGAAAATAAACTGAAGTACTAATATGTACACAAAAATATAATTTAATTACAAAAAAACAAAAAACAAAAAAAAAAAAAAAAAACGACAACAAAAAAAATTCATTTATTTAAATATGATTTTTACGCGCGCATAAAATGCATACTGCTTTTAAAATTGATTTTCTTTCCATTGTAAAGCCATCGTAACTCTTTAGAGAAAAGGACCATTTAAAACGCTTCGCGCATATAAATTAGTATTATATATATATATAACAATTTAATATCTAGCATTTGAGGTACATTTTTCATATATACATACTTATAAAAGCAAAATTTTAACGAATATGCGAAAATAAATTCAGCTCCGATCTAGACTCCTAAAAAAACAAATATTCTTTGTAACATTTAACGTCACTCCAACTGATTGAAAAAAAATATTCTACGCAAATTTAAAAAATACCTTTTGGGGATGACTCTTGCTAAAGGTGTTCCAAAAACGCAACGTTTCGTCACCAGCTCCCGTAACAACTGACTCTCCGTCCGGAGACATAGACTATATATATATATATATATATATATATATATATATATATATATATATATATATATATATATATATATATATATATATATATATATATATATATATATATATATATATATATATATATATATATATATATATATATATATATATATATATATATATATATATATATATATATATATATATATTATGCATTTTGAATATTAACTGGTAAAAATTTTTTTAGAAAAGAAGCAAGAAGTAATTAGCAATAATCACCAAATACAAGACTCGGAATGTGTGTCCAGTGAGTTTGGCAACTTGAGTGAGACTTGGATATCTCCACACCAGAACTTGATTTTGTGAATAACCATGAGTGCTCACCTATATTATATAAGCTATTTATAAAAATTTTTTTCAATATACTGCTAACAAATAGCTTAAGTTGCAAAAATACTAACCAACTCGTTAGAATGTTTAGACCATGCCAAATTGCAAACCTGAAATTTAGAACAAGCAACAGTAATAGTTTCTGTTCAAATCACTAAAGTATATATCCAAATACTAAAAGCTTTAAAACTATTCTTTAAACATAAAATTATTATTAGAAAGAGACCTGGGACCCAGTATCAACACATTGCAACTGCTGGGTATTCAGTGTGTTCCAAAATCTAATTGTTTTATCTTGTGTGCCACCTCCACTGGCCAATAAACCATGCTGAAGAAGAAAAGTAAAAATTGTTTTTCCAAATGATACCTTATTTTAAATGGCATTAAAACAGATGAATTCTGTAATTAAACACACAAATTAAGTACCTGATGAGGTGACCAGGCAATAGCCTTAACAGCAGCTGTGTGATCATTATATTGTTGGAAAGGAGTTGTAGAAGACTGATTCCAGACAAGTAACTAAAAGAACACTGTTACATTTAAGAGTTTATGATAACTGAGAATATGAATTCAAAATGAAATCAAAAAAACATTTTTAAACAAAAATCAATCCTTCTAAATATACTTTGTTATCATTCCCACCAGATGCCAGTAGCTGTTTATCGGGTGACCACTTTAAACCACAAACCTTAAAAAAAAAACTAAATTTGATAAATAAATACAAAATGAAGACAAAAAAACAAATACCAGATGCACAGATGATACAAGAATCAGAAAATGAGATTCAACAATAAATAATTTAATAAATTATTTTACCTCTTGACGATGACCCACTAACCGCCTTTCAGATGTTGTAGGACATCTAAAAAAAGTCCTTTAATTTTCTCTAAAACAATGCATCTAAGTCGCTTAATGAATTTCAGTAAAAAAAAAAGAGAAAAAAGCACAAAAAATTGCACTACCTGACATCTCGTTGAATAATATTGCGGTCTCGACTCCCGGAACATAGCAGATCACCATTCCATGCTAATGATCCTAAATTATTATGATGTATTAAAAAAATAGCAATAGTATTTACAAATATCAGCAATAAATGTTTACAAGACAACAATTAAACTGCATTTTTAAAGTTGTTAAAGCAGGTTTCTTTGGTTTAGAAAAACTCACCAACTCGTGTGGTGTGCCCTTGCAAAACTTGAATTCGCTTAGACACAGCAATATCCCAGATTTGAATGTAGCCTTTATGTGTACCAACAGCCAAATGATGGCCCTAAAAAAAGTCCAGCCAAAATAAAAAACAACAGCAAAAAAAAAAATATTTTTATAAATAAAAATCATTAGTAAGTAAAAAAAAAAAAGTAAATAAAATAAAATACTACACCCTATCAGTCCATGCAACTGATGTAACTGGGTCACCTTCTGATGATAAGTCGCACAACTTTGTCACCTAAACACAAACATTTTACAGAGTAACAAAAATGTATGTTTATACAAAGGTTTCTTCACAAAAAACTCAAAAAAATATATACCTGACTGGTGTAAGCACTCCAAAGGTACACACAAGATCCAAGACCAACACTTAGAATATTTTGACAAGACCAATCCACTAAATTCAAATAGAAGTCATCCTAAAAAAGAACAAAACTAAAAAGTGAGAAGCATTTCTTTATCTTTAAAAATATGTAAAAATTTTAACAATAATAATAAAAAAAAAAAAATTCTTTGATTGTATTTATTACTTGTAAGTCTGGTGCATCAAGAACTTTGTAAGGAACTTTTGGTATTTTGCGAACTGCCTGAAAAAGAAATTTTCCTTTGTTATTTATGAACTTACAGAATAAAGATTAGTTAACTTTATCTTAAAGTACACTTTAAAGCCAAAAAACATTGATACCTTTTTAGGAGATCTCAGCAGTCTGTGGCTAAATGAAAAAAATTATATACTAAAATCTTTCCAGCTCTTATTCTAATCAACAAAGCATTGAAATTTGTTTATAAAATGTTACCTATTTGTACCGATCGGAGATAATGTGTATGGAGAGGAAATGTCAATTGATTCCAATGAATATTTGCGTTTATTAGGAGCACGACTCTGAAAAAAAAATTTTTTTATCCAAGTGAAACCTTGATTGTTATATCCAATAGGTTTTCTAAATGCATTATTTAATCATAGATTAAAAATTTATAACACAAGAATACATACTTTAAACAATGAGCGTACATGTTTGGGAGTTGATAAAGGATGCCGCTCATCTGTTTGATCCTTTGTACACAAAAGGAATGAAATTAGACAGTGAACAGAAAAAAAATTTTAAAGTAAAGTTTTTTTTTATATATAACATTTCAACAAAAAAAAAAAAAAAAAATTAAAAAGAGAAATGTAATACTGTTAGAGTTTCTATCTCATCTCTTAAAAGTTCATTTCGAAGGAGTGAATTATACAAAAGAAACTCTAAAAAAAAAAAAAAGTAAAAAGATATTAATGAAAATAATAGTTATTAATCCTAACTTTTATTGTACCACACAAAATTAAATGTTTATCATATCTATGTAATCATCACATTAATTAGCATTAAATCATTTTTTCATACCTTTGTTGTCTGAACAAGGGGTATGATCTCTAAAGATAAGTAAATACCATAATTACAGTGATTTATAAGTATACACATAAACCATTCAGAGTTAAAAATTTGTCTATGTAATCAATTTTGTCAAACAACAAATTTTTTCTTTTATTAGTTCTTCAAGTATTCAATATGCTTAAATACATTTGAATAACCACTTTAAACACTTACTTTGATCCAGAAGTTGTTGCAGGATCCAGATTTTCCTAAACAAATAAAAAATAAAATTAAAGGTAAAATTCAATCATAAAATATTCAAAAGTAAACTCTTTTAGACTTCTTAATTTATTTCTTTCTCCAAATACCTCCATAATTCATTTCTGAATTCACAGCAATATAACATAAACATCAAATATAACATATACAGGTAACTTATGTAAAAGCATTACATTAGGAGGGGTTGACAGAAATCCTTTACTTAAGTTTACCACAGCTCGACTTGGGATAAATCTAAAATTAGGAACTATCATAAATATAATCAAATATTTACAATACAAATATAATATATAAGTTTTAGAAATATTTTTTGGTCTTTTTGTCTGTTAATATTGTATTTTATACCTATATTATAAATATAGAATAAAAAAAACACAAACTAAAAATTACATTTTATACAAATAGAAACAGAAGCACACAGTTTACCTATCTAGCCCAGCATCTTGTAAACGCTTCATAGGTGTCATTTGTCCAGGACTACCCTTTCCAAATGGTGATGACTAAGAAAAAAGTACTTTAAAAATTTCTTAAAAACAGAATTTCCTTCTGCAAATCTACAGCAGGTGAATCAATTTTAACATTTTAATGGAGATTATATGAATGTGATACAAAGCAGAAGCAAGATACAAGCAATATTTTTGAAAATTGTTTCAAATATCAAGTTTTACAAACACTATCAGTTATCATTAATTATGTGGTATGACACTTTTTGACCTGGTTAGAAAATAAAATATACTTAAAAATAATGGCTCTCGTAAAATTCAAAATACATCATGTTATTTGTAGTGAAGCAATAAAAAAAATCATTAACAACATAAAAAAATATGTAAAATTTGTTTTTAACATGTAAGCATGAAAATATGCATTACATTTTTAAACGTACATGCACATTATATACATATAGAGATTTTACATAAAATCTCAAAACTAACTTACAATTGGGCTTTTAGTTGGAGTTTTAATTCCATTCACTTGTCTAAATAAACGTTGCTCATAGGCAGGATCCATTGTGATATAGACTATTAAGTTTCAAAACAAGAAATGCAAGAGCGTTTGTATGTTAAAGATAGATTATAAGTATCTAAAATTTTCGAAAGAAAAGAACCATTAAATGAGTACTATTACAGAGTCTAGCTACTTATCAAGATAGTTAAGAAATAATTGAATATATCCTTAATAGCATCATTACCGGTAGGAAGGTATAATAGTTATACATTGCTAGATACCAAACAAAAACTAAATTTTAAACTACTTAAAATAAACTATTCGAAATTGAAAAAAAAAGAAAACAAATTATATAGCTATATACAATACAAACATAAAATATTACAAATAGTAACTCAGAAATTATTGTTTTTGTTAGTCAAGTTAAAAGGCAGCGGAGATCAAAACAAAATTTAAAAATTTGAATTATCGATCAAACTGTATAGAAAAATAAATGTTTAACGGTTTTTTTTAAAATGGCTGTTTCTGAATGATTTTAGTACAATTGCCAGCAGATTGAAAAATAAAAAAACACAAATATCAACACATACAAATGGGCTTCTGTATGTATTTTTATTTTTAAACGCCTCATGTAGAAATTTTTCAAAATATATGTAGTTTTGTTTACTTTATACCTGTTGTACAACACCAACAAACCTTTGAAAAGTTGAAAATGTTTAACTAACCTCTAATAAATTTTTTTTTTACAATACTTCAACTGTTAATTGATTTAAAACTTTTTTAGAATTGTACTTTTTTTTATCAAAGGAGTGCAATGTCCTTTTATCAACTTCAAGAAAAGGTTTAAATTATAATAGAAAATAGGTAAATAAATGAGACTTATGCAAAAACTGAGCAACTGAAATGAGTTTAAAATGTCTATTGATTTTATTTTTAAAAAGACCCTGCTTATTTATTGACGCGTAGTAGTAAATGGAACTATATATCGATGCCTAAAGCGCACAATCGCATTATTTAAAAAATTCAAATAGTTGCAAGTTTTTTGAGTTTTTTTCGAAAACATTTTTTTTTTCGTTTAGTTAATATAGAGATAATTAATCTATTTAATGTCCTTAATTACCTAACTTATAATCATTAAAAGGAAAAATATGTATTCCTGACATAAAATTAAGAAACTTGCAACTATATAAACCTTGCAATTTATCGTTTGTGCGCTAAATCATTCAAACGTAAATATTGGCGTTTATTTGAAATTGAGCATGTTTAATAAACTATTTGATCTTTTCTGAGTTTCTATCAAATTGCGTGGCGTAAAATTACTATACGCGTATCTGTACGTCTTCATTTCGATATATTATCACGGGATATTTAATATATTAATTAATATCAATGATACTTTTTCTCAGGATGTTCATTAAGTTTACAACAGTTAACAATGATTACCTAGGATATTTTATTTGCATAAATAATGGTTTTATTTGTATGATTTATGCCTTAACTTGCCCATTTAATACATTTATTTTCGGTAAAAAAAAAAAAAAAAAAAAAAGATCAAACTGCAAAAAAAAATGCTCAAAATGAATTTTCTTGTTTTACCTGGCGCAAATTCATTTTTTACGAGATTTGAAATTACTTTTAAATCGCACGTTATTATCTTTTTTTTTTTTTTTTTGGCATTTAACATTTAAATCCCAGGTACGCATTAGATCATTAAACCACGTGTAACGACTCTTTTTGCAATACCTTTTTTTCTCTCCGTTAAACAATTAAATACATGTTTTGAAAACAACTCTACCGACGTTAAAGAGACCATTTTAAAAAAAAAAAGTCCTGGTGGAGTATCTAGTGAAAGGACTGAAGTTTAACCGGTTTTTTTTTACTTAATTACTATCCTAAATCTTTCTGTTTGAAGATCTTCGTAAAACAAAGCTCAAATCACAGCCGATTGCTATAATAGCTATTTATTTAATAACTATTATTATAATAACCCATTTTACATTGCTAATATCATTAACATTTCCAATTACATAACTCGCTTATGAAATACCATTTCAGATGTAAGTTCTCCCAAACGGAGAACTAAATAAGGGCGTAAACTAAACGTAAACGACCCATTGGGTTTTTTTCATAAATTTACATTACAAATCAACATACTCTTAATATTTTCATTCTCGTCGAACAATAAAAATTTGAAAGACAGTCAAAACCCAAGGTGAAATATTGCATGAAAGTTAAAACTGCCATTTGAATGTTTAAATTTGGTTTAGCATTTTCAAATTGAAATTGTATTTTGTGTTACGTTGTGCACACTGATCTCTATAATAACTGGATAGCGCAACTCCGAGCAAAACTTCGGCTTATAGCTTTAAATACACATATCAGATTTCAGCGTTCTGGGGCTTACCAATATGGCGATTTTGGCGTCAATTTTGATATTAGAGATGCGCTATCCAGTTATTATAGAGATCAGTGGTTGTGCACTATAAAGAAAAATTGAAATCTCTGTGAAAGCAAATATGTTGTTTAAAATGTTGCAAATGTATTTCAGAAGAGCGACGTCAAAATGAATTTGAATCTTTGTACTTAAGAAGAAGCCATGATCGGTCAAGCGTTGGAAATTTTTGTTTTCAACTCAAATTTTTTTAATAAACACAAAAAATTTGATAGCTTGCCAAAATTCACCCTCTTCAGTATTGACTTGCTAAATGTTAAACACTTTTTATGAACTTCCCAGATCAAAAAGCGTTAATCAGCAAACTTTTAAAAGCAATTTCACAAATCACACAAATTTTTAAAAGTTGGTAAGTTTTCGGTAAATTATATGGATTCAAATAAATTCCAATCAAGATTTAATTTTGTGTTAATTGATGCTTAATGTGTTAAAAGAATTTATTTCAATTTATAAAAATGTAGGAATGGTACCGAAGCTTTAAGCCAATCAAATTGTGTTAAAAGCTAAGAAAATACAAATGTATGTAGACATTTGTATTTTCTTCGTTTTTAACACAAGTTGTCATTCTTCGCCGAAGTTTTTTTCCTTTTGTAAAATTCGATAAAAAAGCTCTTTTCATCGTTCTATGTAAATGTAAATTGTCAAGGTACCAAAACTTGTTTTTTGGTATGGCTAAAAAATAAAAGATTTGGATACCAAGGATGACATCTTTCGGCTCCACCTAGTAGTCAAAAATTTAAAAAAGTAACTTATGCAAAAATGAATATAATTGTATAATGCATGTAATATGCTATAAAAAAGACGATTTAAATGCACATCAAATAATAAAAATTTAATGAAAATATTTCAGAATTTAAATTAGCTATGATTTGTGTAAAGCTCATGCAATTTTATGTATGCTTAATCTTAAAATATTAACACTAAGCATCAACGTTACGTTCGTTCGCCATCGTTTGATATCGAAAAACCGATGTAAAACGTTATTTTTATGCTCGTTACGTTACTAATATTGATTAAATAACGATTTAAAAACCGTTATCAAAACTTACAGCTAACTCTTAATCAATAATGACCGTTATTGACCGTTATTGGCTGTTATTAGTGGAATCGCAACAGACAAAAAACAAAACCTTGATTCCAAAAATGTCCACATGCTCGTATTCAGGCTCGATAATTCAAGATAATTCTTTCAAGAATCAAGATAATTCTTTCACCATAAATTGAAACAGAAAAAGAGCTGAACCAGCAGCATACCTGCATAAGCCAGAAGAATGAAAAAATTGCCTCAGAATAGGATCCTATAAAACATCTTCATTCATTTTTATCATGTTTATGGTGCTCGATATTTTGCTTTAAATTTAGGAGCAGCAACTAAATCCATTTGACGATTTTACGTCGGTTCATATGAAGTTTATGTTTTATAGGTATTGTTTTTTCGATCGAGTCAAGTAGCAGCCATTTTGTCTCCAGTTGTGATAGAGTGTAGATAAACTTTTTTTAAATCAGTTAGTTAACTGATTTCTCAGATCAGCCAAAACAGTAATGCATCAAATTTTATGAAAAATAAAATAATTTTAACTGTTAAAAAAGGAAAATGATCATATTTGTTAACAACAGAAATTGAAAATGAAAGTAGTAACAATTTATATTATAATACAATAATATAATTTATGCTAAATTTCCTAAACACTACTGCAAGGTTGTAAGATTTTTTGATTATTAAGGTTAGATGAAGAAAAAAAGACAAGATAAGTTTCAACTACACTTCTGATTATTTTACCTCGTGTTGAATTTGATCATTTGCCAATCAGAGAAGATACTTTTATGATATACTTTCTTTTTTTGAAAAAATATAAACCATTGTGTGTCTATCTATAACTTTGATTTTCAAGTATTTTGACTTAAAAATATTTATAAAGATATTTCGTACAAATTTTTGTATTGCTTAGTGTATCTCGTAGATTAATGTATTTAGTTTAGCTTTCGTAGAAATTTAGTTTTATTGTCAAAGTACAAAGTTAAGTCATACTTAATTAGAGTAATCTGTATGTTAATCAAAAGATATGTATCACAATGACAATAAATTCGGGCATAGTCAGTCATAAACCTTTTAGAGAGCAAGGTAAAAAACATTTTTACTGCATTTTCATTTATAGCAATAGTTAAAAACGGTGTTTAATAGTTAATGACGTTGGAAAACGGTTAATAACGCTGGAAAACGGTTCATAGTGCTGGATAACTGTTAACAACAGCCCACACCGTTAAGATAAGATGTTAAATTTCATTTCATTAAGGTCACTAACGAAAAAAGTTTGGTCAATTTTTGAAAAAAAGTTTCGTTATGTAACGTTTCCCAACGGTCACCTTAACGCCGATGTTTAGTTAATACGCATGTGAGCTTTTCTTTTTTGCAAGTACGCTATTGCTGTTGGCAACAAGCATGTGCAACAAGTAAACAAGACTTATGCATCCGAATACAAATTACTCATCTGAAACATAAGATAACAATAGAATGGACAATCTTTACATATTATTTTACTATTTAGGTTTGTCCCCAATTCGATGCTAAATTCTTTCCAAGAGTTGCATGCTGGTTGTTTTAAATCAATTTTTTTGCTTACACTAACAAAAGCACTTAGCCGACGTATAAAAGTTAGAACATTTTGAGGATCCAAGCAAATCAAGACACCCAGTATCAAAATGTAATCTCGTTTAAATATCACAAATGAATCGACCGCTATTTTTGTGCGCCTGAACTAATCCATTTCTTTTGACTGGAGACACTTTAAAAAAACCATGGTGTTGAGCAATAATACCCTAAAAACAATTAATTAACTTTAAATAATCGAAACGAGTTTTTAGTATTATTGCTGTTGAGCGAGCATTACCAGTCAACATATGTTTCGTGGCCGACTATTTTAAGAGTTTTGAACTAACGCTTCCAATCTGTTTGTATTTCAAATATAAAAATGTAAACACCAATGAACGAAGTTTATCCTGCCAGCACCAACCCATGTACCTGGTCCTACCATCGCCAATCAATATAAAATTCTCTTCAGCTCAGTCTATATTGACCACGAGTCAATCTTATAAAACATATTCGTAAGTATTTACGTGTACTTTCTCATGGTTCGCATTGATTTTGATATTTTTGTAGTATGACCATTTTTACGTTTTCAAGAAATTCATGGTCTTACGAAGTTTTATAAAATCGACCACGCACTTGCAGTTTTAAAAAGTTTTTTAAGCTATTTCCTTTCCATCTTTTAGCATTAGTTTAAAAAAATATTTTATAAATTTATGTCAGACACAAAACCTTTTCAACCGAAATAAATGACGTAACATACAAAATATACTCTAAAACATACTTAAAATAAACGATACATTTATAAACCTTTACAGCTAAAATCTCTTCCATAAGAGGAGCAGTAAAAACTGAAGCCTTAAAAAGTCTTATAATCTGACAGAATAAAAAATCCCTCCCCATACGATCAAACAATGCTTTCAACAACAAAAAAGCTACTTCAAATCATAGTATACACCATAACTTAAAATATACCAGGACAACCACTCATTCTATTCCAAAATGATGAAAAGTAAGGTTTAATAGATCACAGGAATGGACTGTCTACAATAAATATATCTTTTTACGGAAGAAAATTTCATACAGCTATAAAGATATATTAATTACGAATATTATACACCCTATACTCACACATCAAATAGTAATTTGCATTTATAGTGTAATTTGTATAATTACGCGTTTCTAACTTCTCAACAGACGTTTATAATTTTACAGCATAAAAAAAAAAAAAATTTAAGCATTATAGACATGATAAACAATATAGGTATTAAGAACATAGCATAATGTTAAATGCGTCATACATTAGTAAATCTGCTAAAAATGTAATATCATCAGGTTTTAGTTATTTTCTTCTCCCATTTTAAAAATTGGGAGAGAACTATTTCTTAATTTTAATAGTTAATGACTATTTTTTAAAATACACTTTACTTCTTAAATTTATTTTTTGATTTCTTTTGAATTACAAACTATTTTAAATGTAAGCTCATATTTAAAATCATATTTAACTTATATTTAAAAGAAACGTTAAAGTTTTTAGTAATCGTTAGTTTTAGAAAACAATAAACAACCTTCTTCCAACCTCATTATTTTTGAACAAAACAATTTTAACCTAACAGTATATCTAATTATGCAATGATTAATTCAGAAAGTTATCTACTAAGCATCAGCGTTTCGAAAGCTTCGCATGTACTGTACTACCATCAACGATAGTTCGAAGTTAGTATCGAAAAAAACCGTCCTACTGAGACCGATGTCAATTCTGTATCGATATCGTAAGACGGGTATTGTAAAAAATGACCGATCCAGTGATCAGACGATACTTTCTGTACCGAGACTCTGATCCTTATAATCTCCAAGTTACATGTAAATATTTTTCACGGCAACAAAGTGCAGAGTTCCCCCAAATCATTGTTCTATGTAGCACCTTATCAACGAGAACGCTAAATATCTTTATTGTCTCAATTTCGTGATAACAATAGAGTTGACTTATTCCCCTTCAGAGGCAGTGGAATTACCTTGTCACCGTCGATAAATTCCGACAATGCGTTTTTGACTTTAGGATTTATCTACAAAGTTCAATTTTGCTTCCACACAAAACACAAAACTGAGTCACACAAGAATTTTATATAGTTGTATTGATACTCTTAACCATCGCTCCAAAAGTATTATACAAAACTTTAAAACTTGCGACTCAGCTTATCATTATAAGTTTTTACACTAGTAAATAAAATTTTTCATTAGTTAAAATAAAATTATCAGTAATTTTTTTCTTCGTTGGTTTTTAGATAAATTGAAGAGCAACTTCAACTCTCAATATATTGGGACGGTATTATTTTTTACATTTTTCTCTCAAGCTGGCTTCTTTTATAAGAAAATTAAAAAAAACAAAAACGCTTGTTTAAAACAAAAAGCTGTATAAACTGGAATCAACCGCACTTTGTAAGCATGGTAAGAAGAATGGACCTGAAGTTGTTATTTTTTCCGTAAGGCGGTCTGCTTGTCAAGGATAACTTCCATTTTAAACAAGTTCTTAGACGCATATTGGCGTCGTTTCCTAAAGATCTAGGAGAGATCGTAATCCAGTTTTATCGAATCCAGGTACTATGCCAGCTGGAGATATGGAGTCAGAATACTCAATTGGAGTAAATAATAGATTTATTGGTATTGATAATGATATCATAGATGATCCTTTTGAATTGATTCGAGTGGCCCAAGAAAAACCATCGAAGAAAGAGAAAGAAGTCAAAGTCAAGGGCAAAAAAGATGCTGTTAAGAAAACTAAAGAAACGAAAGTGGAAACTGTGACTCCGGTTGAGACTAACGAGAGTAAGTTTCGTGTTGACTTATGATAGTTTAAATTTGCCAAAACATTCAAAACTACCTTTGATTAAACGTGTGGCCCCCAAAACCATTGTAGCAGGTAACACTTTTAAGTACCCACTCTTTTCTTATTTATTAACGAATACTTCAATGAAGCACCTATTGTCCTACTGTTATGTTGTTGTATATCTTTAGTATCATGTAGAAATGTTTTACCTTACATAATTGTATACAAGCACATGTTCACTCTAAAAATCAAAGTTTGCATAAGAACACATAACTCTCAAAATTTTAATACAAATTTTAATACAAATTTTAAGGGTTAAACATTTGAGAATAATAACTATTTATATGTATATGAATATTGCATAAATTATTTTTCTATAAATAACTGAAAAAACTTTGTTGCCTAATGTAAACTTTTTAAAACAGCTCATTTATTTTCCAAATAACAAAAGTTTTTGATTAAAACATTGTGATAAAATTTTAAACAAAGCATGTCTAGTGATAAAAGTATGTAGAAAAAATAAAAATTTCAATCACTTGCATGATATTAGAGTATAAAGCTGGCATATACTACACTTTTATAACCAATGTTCTAATCGTAATAGTTATCTTGGATCACAGGAAAAAAACACCAAAATTGTGTTTTAATAATTTAACTTTAGTTGTTATTTTAAAATATATTTACTTAGAAAGTTAGCAATCCTGCTTGATTTCTTGTACTTAATTACTTATCTTTGATAAATCATTTTTCAGAGCCTAAGAACGAATCTTCTGACAGACGTGGTGGGCGTGGTGGTGGACGTGGTCGTGGTGGGCGTGGTGGTGCTAAGACCACAGATTCCTCTAATGAAAGTGGGCGAAAAGGTTTTGGTGACAGTTCAGCTCCAAGAAGTGAAGCTTCAAGAGGAGCGTGTAGAAGATGCAACGAAGAAGGGCACTTTGCTAAAGATTGTACTCAAGCTCCAACATCTAGTGGTGGGAATAAAGGTGCTTGCCACAAATGTGGTGGGGAGGGTCATTTTGCAAGAGAGTGCCCCAATGCTGAAAGTGCTCCAAGAAGTGGAACTTGCCACAAGTGTGGTGAAGAAGGGCACTTTGCCAGACAATGCCCTAAATCAGGGCCACCTGGAGGAGGAGCATGTAGAAAGTGTAATGAGGTTGGTCATTTTGCTCGCGAATGCCCTCAAAATCAAAATAACACTGATTCAAGCTCTGGATTTGGAGCTCCCAGTGTTAGTAGTGGGTTTGGTGCTCCATCCAGTGGGTTTGGTGCTCCATCTGGTGGGTTTGGTGAAGCACCCTCAGATAGTGGGTTTGGTGCTCCAACATCTGGTTTTGGCAGTTCTGAATTGAGTAATGAAGGTCAAGGTGGTAGAGGTGGTTTCCGTGGAAGAGGCAGAGGTCGTGGTGGAAGGGGTGCAGCTCGTGGTCGTGAATTTGATAGAAAAAGTGGTAGTACCAAAAGGTGTTGTGCTTTTTTCATTTATTTGCTAAAATATTTAAGTTTTCCTACTGTTTTTAGACCTAACTTTTACTTTTGTCTTAATTGATTGGTCTCTTATTCTAAGTATTTGCATGTTAAACAGCTCGGTCAAACCAACTGAAAAGCGTGATGGATCAGGTGCTTACAATTGGGGTACTCTTGGAGAAGAAAATCCAAGGTGAACCACATTGATTTTAAATTTAATTTTTTTTTTTTTGAAAATGACTGTTGTTGTCAAACAAAGTAGATATCTGCTAGATATGTTTGGCCATTTGAATTAAAGTATTTTTTTTTTAATTTTTATTAAATGGCATTAAATGAAAGAAACTAAAAAAAAAATTATTCAAATATGTTTGTTAGAAAATTTAAGTGCTATAATCAACTAACATTTAAATAAAAATCTTCATACTAAATTAAATACTTGATAATCACATTAAATTTCTAGCAAAAAACTTTTAACATTTTAAACAAGTTCTATATTCAAAATTGTATTATAGTATTATATTCAAAACCATATAAGTATGATTATAATTTTTGAAACTAGAAAAATATATTTAATTTGTAATGCGTTTAAATAGACTTGTGTTTGATACTCTTAGTGAAGACCAGCAAGTAGCTGTAAGTGCTCCTCAATCAGATGGAGAGGCACAAGAACAAGGGTAGGTGATGCCAAATCAAAAAAGGTTTATAAAGGAAAGAAAAACTATTTAATAAATATCAGATATTCAGCTTTATTTTATTAACTTATTTTAATATTTAATTTTACCTGGTATGTTATAAGTTTTCTATTTACTCTTCTCTAACAAAATAAAAGTCCTGCTTTTAATTACCTAAATTATACAATCAGAAATTTTTCTTAAGAGTTGAATCCAGTGAAGAAAACAAAGAGAACACTCCAGAAATGTCATATGAGGACTACAAAAAGAAGCAGGAGGAAAGTCGTTCAAAACCACAATATAACTTGCGAAAAGCCAATGAAGGAGCCAAAATTCAAAAAGGTAAACCCTTAAAGAAACCATCTGAAGAAGAAAATGAAGCTGATGGATCTCTGTTTTTCCCCAAAAAGGTAAACCACAGTTTATAAATTACAAATTCTTAGCTGTAAATCTAAATACTCAAGCTCCTCTTAGTTATAAGTTTTTGAAGGGAAATTCTATAAAAAGTTTCATCTCAAAACATATTTTAAACTCTTTAAAATAAATGCTTAAGTTATTCAAACAAAGTTATAAATAAAAAAAACTCAAACCCATCACAAAAATTATTTTAGTTAAGTTTCTCTTCATAGACTATTGTAAGTATTCTTATCATATTTCTTTGTAACAAATGTAACTATGAACTACGTAGCTGGCTAAAAGTTTTTATATATACAAGAACCTTGTTTCTAAAAGATACTTGATCTTAAAATTTTGAAATTGGCATAACAGTTGGCATCACATCTTGAAACTTATATTTTAAAAGATACTGTGTTAAACATTGAAAAGATTTTCATATCTTGAGGAATGAATTGGCTTTTTTTTAAATTAGGTACCTTTTGAAAAAAAGTTTCTTTTGTTTTTAAAAAAAATTTCTTTTAACAGTATTACGAAGAAAGGTTGAAGACTTCAGGAAGAGTTAAGGAACATATGAACTTGGAATTTCAATTTGCTGCTGGTGAAAATCGGCATCTTGAAGACAGAAGTCGAAGAGGAGGACGAGGTGGAAGAGGAGGACGAGGTAGTGGACGAGGCGGAAGAAAAGACGACGGTGGCTATGCTTCAAATTCAAGCATTCAATTGGAAAGCAAGGACGAATTTCCTTCCTTGGGATAAAATTGAACTGGTAGCTGGATTTGATTTTTCTGGATTACTATGAACTCAATTCGATCATCCTAAACCACTATATCTAATTACAGTTAGCAAAGTCGCCTGTATTGGAATAGCTATAAATGCGATCTCCTCTAAACGCTGTAAAATGTTGTTATAGTTGCAAGTCTCTATATATATATATATATTTGCGAGCAGCTATTGCACACGATTGAACAAACACAGTTATTCATATGTTTCTGATTGTAAATAATGCCATTTTCATTTACGCAGGTACTTTTCATAGGATCCGTTGATTCCTTTTCTTACATGTCTTTTACAATGTCTTCATAGCATTTCGTATGCAGATAGCGTAAAGGGATTTTTTCTCTTATCTTCTTTTCCTCTGCTAAAGAGACACGTTTTACTTTTTAGGGAGTTTTCTTTGGAAATTATTTCAACTAATGTTAAGGCTATGTGCTGCTTAACGATTCAGTCTCTACAATAAAGAATTTAGATCGCTGAAGGATACATGGCTTTTTTTATTTATATTATTAATACCAATATTAACCATTTGGAATGAAACGGTTCAAAGAAAAAATAGTGAGATTATCAGTAAATTAGGAGGGAATATTGACTAGTCAAATTTCAACATTCCAACCTGGAGATCCTCTCCAGACTGGAATCCTATAGATGTAAATTAAGAGAAACAGTGGTACTTTATAAGGTTATACGTGATTTTTGTTAGAAAAGTGCTAATTATATGGACAATTAGAACTTCAGCTGATATCCTTACCTCCACACGACTTTTCCGCTTTTCGGAATCAACATCAATATCCATGGTCACATTTTTTCCCATACATTAGTGAGATTTCAACTAACAAATTGAGGCTACATCGTCTTTCGTTCTAAATTTTTTGACCTCTAGCTATTGACTAGTTACGGATGATTGAGATAGACACCATCCAGAACCTTCTTAACAATTGACCGTGTTTTTTTCAGCTTAAATTATTTTTAAAACTATATTTTAATTTTTCTTTATAACTATATATATATATAACTACTTATATTTTACTACTTGATAAAGATATATTTTAAAACCATGAGGTCATAAGGCGTTTTAAAAAGAATTTAAAAGTTGTTAATTGGTTTGGTTTTATTTTTGATAGAAAAGTACCTAAACTGGTCAATCACTAAAGCGTTCATCGCTATAAAATTGTTTCAAATCATTGACCCGAGAAGAATTGATCGATTAGTAATTTAAAAGATTAAGTTGCAAAGAGAATCTTTGTTAACTAAAAAGATCTTTTATGTAGCCACCTGATCAGAACCGATAATCATTTTGATAATCCAAAAAAAACTGAAGTCCTTACAGTTCTCTTAATAAAGCACTTGGACTATTATACTTTTTATCACGTTTACTTTGTTCTAAAGTCATTATCTTTATAATAACTTTTTTTTTTTTCTATTCATCATTTTATGTTCATTCATATAGAGTGGTTCTCTGAAGTCTTGAAATAAGAAACCCTGAAATTTATCGAGTCCCGAAAAATGAAGTGATGTTCCTGGATAGTGCTTCATTTAATGTTGTTTTTCCGTTAATAGCTAAAGGAGAGAAAAAAAAAAAAAAAAAAAATTCCACGAGTCAAAAGTGAATCAATTTATCTTTTATTTTTCTATTCTTATAGTCATCATCAACTGATCATGATTATATTCACAATCATCATGCTCATAATCATGCTTACAATAATCATTACAATGATCAAAGATTCGTTTCAAATTTAACAATTTTTCTGTTTGAGAGTTTGATAGAATAAGTATAAAGTGTATTGAAAGCGTTAAAGTAGAGTGTATAATTCAAAATCATTCAGGAGCAATTAAGATTTTTCTAACTGTTTGGAATCATCGATAAGAAACGTGACGATCCGACGCATTAAAAAAAAATGTATTGTGATTTTGCATCGCGGAAGAAAATTCTTAAAAAATGTTATTTCTATATTTTAAAAAACCGCAACCGCAATCATGCTATGGAGGAGAATCACATTGCGGTACTTTTGATAGCAGCTCACGTATTTCAGACTTAAGTGATGGTAATCTTGTAGCTGCTTCATCCAATGAGATATCTTTATTTCGAAGAAAAGCAGCTAGAGTCTGGAATAGACAAAATACACTTAATCAGTATTTTTCTACAAAGAAAAAATCTCAATTAAATTATGCTATAACAATTTTTTCTTAAGTTTATGAATAACAGTACAAAACCAACATATAAACGATGACATCAAAACAAAGCGCATAGCAACAAGTACAACGAAAATAACAGGGGGAAACCAGGTAAAAATGGTGAACTTACAATTGCAATGCTTTGAATACGATCTTCCTGTTTCAAACGCAAGTTCCGCTTAGTTACGGTTAATGAATTTTCAATTTCTATTTTCTTTAAAGCATTTCTTGCAACTTGCGATAAATAGTCAATGAAATCAGCTGCAGTTGCTACTTTTTCTGTTCCGTAAGCAATGTCTAATTGGTCCGTTAATAAAGCAACCGCGTTCCGATTGTGATCCTCAAATTGACGATTTGAATCTTGAACCCAATCCTCTACTCCTGTGAATTCAAGCATTTTCGTTTTATAATGCAAAGGGTATGAAAAGTAAATTATTTAAAAAAACTACGTGGACCAATCGTTTCTTAGTTTTGATTAACTTAAAGTTTTTAGTTTTTGTAATTATTTTCAAAAAAGCTAAAAAAAATTAACATCATTAACTATAGAAATATGAACTCCTAAATTCATTTATAAAAAAAGAGACTTATAGAGAAGTAGAAGACAGTTTTTTTTACAATACCAAGAAAAGACATGTTATCAAAAAAAGGCGCGTCATCAATCATTATAAACCATAATAACAATTAAAAGTTAAAAAAAAGTGAACAACCTTTCCACACACGAACACTCCAATATATCATGTCTTTCAGCTGGCCTTTAGTGTAGTATGTTCGATTGGCTAAAAAGTAGATTTACTAGAATTAAAATATCCAACTAAATTATGAAAGTGCAAAGAATCTTTAAATTTAAGTTTTTGTATTTATAAAATACAAAAACGAAAAACTCGAAAATTGTAAACAATAACAAAAGACATTCGGTGATATCAGATTTAAAAACAATAAAAGGTGCAATCTGATTGAACAAATTACTCTTATCGACAAACTTCTGTGTACCGCTTTTCTTTGCACTACTTTTTTTCATTTGCATCGAAATTCATTTAAATTTCCACTAATATTTCAATTAAAAAATCTGATTTGAATTAAAACACTAAAATACACTTGATCAATTCAAAAAACATGTACATACATACATACATACATGCATACATACATGCATACATGCATACATACATACATTATTTGCAATTTAACAATTTTAACAATTTTTTACCTAAGTTTTTTTATATATTTATTGTAGGAGTTAAAAAAAGGGTAAAAAAATTAAACATATTTTTATCGTGTACACATTTTGTCTATACTTTGTGCTTTTTCAATTTATTTGCAGGGGAATGAAAAAATAAAAATCTTAGAAGGGGAAGTAAAAAAAGTTCTCCACAATAATTTTTTGAATTGACTCACGACATCCATACAAAAGGGTTGGAAAGGTGACAGCTACATACTAAAGGGGTAAGAAAGGTGACAGCTACTTACAAAAGGGTCAGAAAGGTGACAGCTACTTAACGCATGTTTTAGAATATAAATTTGAAAAAAACCCTAACGGTACTTGGCAAAAAGAATTTCACGGGTACATAATAGTTCTTGTAAAATTAGTATTAAGACTGTAAACAGAAGGTAAATCAACTGATAGCTATGCTGTTTGTGCAAGTTCACCTTAGCGTATGTGAACCAGCAATAACAAATGCAGTGAGAAGAGACACAAAAAATGAAGTAAGAAGAAACACGAATGAAGCGCATATGAATGAAGCAAAAAGAGACACGAATGCTGGAGAGAATCTGGCCTAGAAGAGCAACATGCTTTTGAATACCTTGGTGTAAGTCAATCGCAAGTTTTGGAAAATGAGATAAAACTCAAAGGAAATTTTCTGGCTACAGTTCATACTTTTCTCGTAAGATTTTGTAGGCATTTTTGCTTTTTGTAGTTGTGTGTAAAGAAATGCAAATTAGAGAACCGTCTCAAGTGTCATATATACATATATATGTATACATGTATGTATGTATGTATGTATGTATGTATGTATGTATGTATGTATGTATGTATGTATGTATGTATGTATGTATGTATGTATGTATGTATGTATGTATGTATGTATTATATACATATGTATATACACAAATTATGACATATATATCATATAATACAATATATAAAACATATGCTAATATAAGAGACTTTGAGCAATTTTAAATTCTTGATTTTTCTTTTAGTCTCTGGTTTTTTTGCAGGAATCGTTATTTACTACAAAAAAACATTTCGTAATGTTAATATTTGAACAGATTTGTATCTTCAGCGAATATATTATTGGTTTTTCAAACAGATTATTTAAATATGTAGGCAAATGTTGGATTGTAAATAATTACATAGTTAACGGTGTTAGCAAGTAGCTAACTATATAATTACTATTTGGGTATTCATATACAATAAAAGAAAAAACAGTTATAACTCTGGCTCTCAACGCCTTAGTTAAGCATCGACATTTTGGTGTTCCGTTAATAATAACGAACGGTAACGAATACAGTACCAACTTCTGAGTCTTTTAAAATTTTATGAATTTGTTTAGAAATCGAAAGTTATAAAATTCCATTTAAAAATTTGCGATATGAATATTTTCCGTACTTTTACTCGTACGAAAATGCAGTACGATCTTTTTAATTCGAAAACCTCCATAACTCGATTAAATGTAAAGTCACCGCGAAATGCGCTAAAGAAGAGACAACTTTCTATAATTCGAACTTTTATTTCTCCCCATAAAATTCGAATTAGATAGATTCTACTGTTTTGCACAACAGTGGTACGCAATTAAAGCCATTCAATTTATTAATCAAATGTACCAAACAAATTGATCACAACAAAAACCTTTTGGAATTTTAAACGCATATAGTCTTTTATGCGTTTAAAACAGACTTTTTATTAACAAGCGTTAGAAAATTTTATTTACTTTTAAAGACCGATATAGTTTGGAATTTAAATACATATAAGATAAGGTATACCAGAAAAAAACAACCTTTAAAACTTATGTCTCCCACCCGCTTCAAAGTTTTCATTTAGTGATTTATTACACCAAAAAAGACTTTGGCTCGATAGGTAATGATTTCGGGGTCGCCCTAATAATCGAATGCTTCGAAAAAAAAAAGGCCATTTTCGAAAGGAACCAAAATCTCTGGTACGTGTATCATCATATGTACTTGGATGGTGAACATGCTGTAACGGAGATGTTTAAAAAAGTAAAATAAGTTATTTCAGATATTGCAAGAACTGTAAACCAAAATTTTGCTCGTTACTGGGTTATCAAGCTTTCTGCAGAAATTCGTTTGATTCTCAAGATTTTCTCAGCTTCATTTTTCATTAAATTCAAATATTCTGCTTACATATTTCTGTTTATTATGTGATTTTTACATCAAGCATGCAAACAAGACCTCCTAAAGCTTACTATAAACTCACTGTAAACTATTTCTTGCAGTATCCAGTGTTAGACGATGAAATACAAAAGTACGCAACAAAACCTTAAGGAAAACAGGCTCCAATTAAATGCTCCAGTGGATAGCCAAATATTACTATTTCTAGTCATATAACTGCCAG